>NW_027103988.1:0-3102 GCF_902728285.1 Clytia hemisphaerica
TTCTGTATTTTGTAAAATATGTACAGTATTTATACTCAAAATGCTGCTAGTGATGGTAATATTCATGAAACTTCGGCATTTCGGTATTTTACCTATGGAATTTAGGTATTATTTCGGTACCTCTTCCTGAACTATATTCTTCATGAAGAAGTTTACAAAAATTGCCTGCGGCGCTAAACTATCTTCAAATTTAGAAAACTACTAATACACCCCTGTTTCAAATACGATGTTCGGCACTTGCCCGTTGCCCGCTTGTTCCCGTTGTATACTTATACAACCATCATAGTCCTTAAAGCAGTGAAAGTTTTGTTGTTTTGCTAAGTTTTTGTACTAACTTCAACGAAGGTGATGTGATGCATACTGCCTCATTGCCAATGAACTCAACTGAGGACTTAAGCAAAGATATCCATAAAAAGTAGCGTTTGAGGTACTTAGTTTTCATAAAGTCAGTCTAAAACATGGTGTAAAAATCGAAAATTTCTCCTGTCTCCGAAAACCACGGTTGCGACTCCTCAGTCACAAAAACTTCAGTTCCTCGATACTAATTGTACGTCGAAATTAGGTCATTCTTTTAGTATGCTGTGATCGGAAAATGTAAACTAAAACTACTACTACGTTTTAGTTACGACATTACGTCATTCAGATCCCGCATTCATTCGTTTTGAAAGTCTGAGCAGGTAGTCCTTAAGGCTCAAAACTTATTTCAACAATATTTTTTGCAGCTTAAACGCCTCCAATGAGGCACTTATTAGGAAATGACTAGAAAGTGAAGAGTCTTCAATAGCAATTCCGTCCTAAAAACCCAGACGAAGGAGAGCGATTTTTCATATTTTTTTAGCATTCTTGTGTTGGAAAAAAAATTTAGGAGAAAACACAGGATTTCCAGTCGTAAATCAAAGGAAAACCTAAATAATGTTACATTTTCTTCAAAAACACCAAAAATCTCGTTTTTCAATGAAAACGCCAACGAAAGAGTGCAAAATAGCGTTTTGAGCCCACTTTTCTATTTCCTATACTTTATTCTTTTATAAACATTTAGAAGGGAAATATTTTTGGACTTATTTTGACACAATTTAAGTGGTTTATAGACTAGCTTTTAAGTAAAAATAAATTTTGGCTTGCAAAATACTTGAATTTTGACTCAAAACCCCAGCGAAGGAGGGTCATTTTTCAGAACATTTAGATTTTGTGTTGGATAAAAATGATTCTAAGAGAAAGATAGGATTTCCAGTCGTAAAGGAAAAGCCAGAAAATGTTTTTTTTTTCAGAAACACCAAAAATCTCGTTTTTTCAATATAAAAACACCAACGGGGGAGTGCAAAATAGCGTTTCGAGCTGATTTTTCTTTATTTTGTTATACTTTCTTATTCTTTTATGGTATTTTTAGCAGGAAAATATTTTTGGAACTATTTTGAAAAAAATTTAGTCGTTTATAGACTAGTTTTTGACGAATTTTAAGTAAAAATACTGAATTTAAGCTTAAAATTAGTGAATTTTGACTTAAAACCCCAGCGAAGGAGGTTCTTTTTTCAGAATATTTAACATTTTGTGTTGGAAAAAAATGATTCTAAGAGAAAGATAGTATTTCCAGTCTTAGATCAAAAGAAAAGCCAGAAAATGTTATATCTTGTTCAAAAACACCAAAAATCTCGTCTTTTCAATAAAAACACCAACGGGGGAGTGCAATATAGCGTTTTGAGCCGATTTTTCTTTATTTTGTTATACTTTTTTATTCTTTTATAGTATTTTTAGCAGGAAAGTATTTTTGGACTCATTTTGACATAATTTCAGTGGTTTATAGACTAGTTTTTGACGAATTTTAAGAAAAAACATCGGTTTTTCGCCCAAATCCTCCAAGATGGAGTGCAAAAAATTTTTTTTTCGCAATTTTTTGATTTTTTTCTATTAACCCATTCTATTGACAGCATTTTGCATAAAAAATAAAATTCTAAAACCCTTTACTTTGCTGACAGTAAGCAATTTTCTAAAACAGGTAAAATCGAAAAAAACACGACGACGGAGTGCAAACTCCAGCCTCGTTTGCAATTTTGTCCAGGATAGACTTTTTAAGACCCGGGTTTCCATAATCAGCATAAAATTTCCGTTCCAACAATGTATAACAATCCCATTCACCTTCTGGGTTGAGCAAAGTCGTCTATAACTCGAGATATTAAATTCTGCTCCCAGAGTAATTCTTCTCTCGCCGTTTCTTCTTTTTCTTTTTTATTTCAGTTTTCATTTTTTATGGGAACACAATTGCGATCATATCCCAGGTGAGACGTGTATTTTCCACATTTTCCAACGTTGTAATATCATAATGATACACATTCATTGGCGAGGGCGAGAATATGATGGAAACCCTCTGGAGAATACCCTTGTGTCAGAGATCCGGTGGAGCCCCCCGCCCCACTAGAAAACTTAGCCAAAAATCGTCTGGACACTACGATTAGAAAGAAATTTTCATCCACACTGAAGGAAAAAGCTCCACCAGGGCGGCACTGAGACAGTGGTGTATAAGCGTGAGAGAATGAAAACAACACCCATAAAGAAAAGAAAGACCAACGAAGTTACAGTCTATCTATGTAGGGGGCGTACGGTTTTTCGGTATTGCGGAAGTCAACACTTTTTTCTTCGGAAATTCGGAAATCAGGCAAAATTCCTTCGGTATTTCGGAATTCTGAAATTGTGTCGGTATCGGAAATCCATAAATTTTTGCTTCGAAATTTCGGTATTATAAAGTTTTTATCCCTTTTTTTCGGAATTTCGGAAATTTTGGCAAAATATTCGGTATTTCGGAAATCGCAAACCCCGTACGCCCCCTATATTTGTTTGTTGGTTTGTTTTTTTGTGTGTCACTTTCGTTTTCGCAACCAATGTTTTGTTCTTTTAAAAGATGACGTTTGCTTCTTGCTCCACAAATGTGTTAAATAAGATTCGCGCCGTTTTATAAAGACTTTGAGTTGTTCGATAAGTTTGTTTTGATTGATGGATTAGACTTTTGGGAGTTTCTAAACATCGACCAGAAATGGCGACCACGACCAGCGACCACGACCGGCGACCAGATAAAGTCGAGTTATCGAGTTTTCCTCTTTCTCCACCGTA
>NW_027103989.1:0-2877 GCF_902728285.1 Clytia hemisphaerica
ATCGAAAACAATCGAAAACATTACTGTTCCCAAAGCGGGACCAAAGCAATGATCTTTCTTGATGAGGGCCCCTTTTGGATCTATTGTTAACTCATTTAAAATGGTGGACAGAGTTGCAATGACGAAGGCGCCCACTGCTTCGAGGGTGGTAACGCCAAAACGCCCAATATGACAGCCAACAGAAGGCGAGTTTGTTGCCGCGCTAGTTAGTCATGCACTCCCACCGTAGCGAAAGCGCGAACGACATTTCCAATTATAAGAATCTTATGTGCTTAAATTCTATTTAACTTTGAGAGCTTCATGAAGATGAAGAAGTAGAAAGATGAAAAATGCGCTGGTTAATTTTTTTTAAATAGGTGTGTTCTATCATTGTTGAAAGTTGAAGAAATTTCTACCGACGCATATTTTTTTTACAGCCAATCAAAGGCACAGTCTGCTTATACTTACTATGTTTGCTATATCATCTAGGCAAAAAACGGTAAAAAAAGACACAAACACAATTTTTTTATGAGCGTGGTTATGATTTTTTTGATTGCGGCCACGTACAGGAACTCGCCAAATGTTCCTAACATAGTAAAAAAAAATTAACGTCACTTTTTTCGGTGGATTTAAAAAAATATTGAAAAAAGTGGGGGAAGTCTCTCCCAAGTACTACTAAAATGGACTTGATTTTCTCATACCTTAGGCCAGTATGGATTTCGTGTAACTAACGCCGAAGTTCTTCGGCGTACAACTGAAACGTTTTTGGAGCATTGGCGTAAGGGTACTTACAAAGATTGTTTGATTTTCAGTTGGCGTAAAGTTATAATTCCAGCTTGGCGTGAATGACTCCATAATCCATCGACTTTTAGCTTCCATTTGTAGCAACTCCAGAAGATTTTTCAAGTTTTAATTTTTTTTTCAAAATCTATCCTATCTTGTAGAGCTTTGAAAAAGAAAGAAAATGAGGGGTCATAGGCCTCCAGAGGATTAGTGGTTGTAAAGATATTCAAATTTTAGCTCAAAATTTGACTGAAAATGTCAAAAAAAGGTTAGGAAAATAGCTTGGGAAAATTCGAAAAATGTGTCAAAAAAAGAAAAAAAAGAAATTTTCCAGTCATGCTTCTTAAATTTTGCATATCTCTTTTTCTAGTGTAGCTAGAGACCTCAAATTTGGAGGGAGAATTCTTTGATGGTGTTAAAATATTATATATAAAAATTTGTAAAATTTTAGTATATTTATCAAAATAACGAAAGATATATCTTTTTTTGAAAAAAGAAGACATTGCATTGTTTTATTTTTGTTTTTGAAGAAAATAGCTTGGAAAAGGTTGAAATGAGTCAAAAAAGGTGGTAGGACCCATTTTCAAGGGGCCTCTGTTTGAATATCCAATAATAAACACCATAATAAAAAGAAAGTAAACACTTAAGTTCACAGCTACCTTCCTCTGCAACCAAATTATTCAATATGTTTATGTGGTTTTGAGTAATGGACAGTTAGTCACACTAGCGTCCCGCCAAAATGCGTATCAAAGATTAATGCTGCCAAAGCGCTATATTGTTTACTTGACTCTCAAGCAAAAAAATGCGGTGCAAAACTTCTAAAGGGATTCATGAAAAAATAACCCGGCGCTTTTTAATGAAATTAACATTTTCAAAAACTTAAAAAAATTGCCTAAAATTTGATCGATAGATGAAAAAATTTGAGCCAAGCTAACTTTGAAAACTAATTTGAAGATCAACTTCCCAAGAAAAAGATCTACGGGGGAGGCGGAACCCATCTAGATCCGCGCACCACCGGATAGGCTGTTTCCCGGATTTTTTGCCGGACCTCAAATAATGACCCATTTACATATGCGGAATTATTTTTACTTTAGCGTATAAACCAGGCCTTAAAAATCAAAGCGCTGTCTCGGGAATTGGATGACAAATTTTGGTTGGTTGATTTTGGCTGCTGCACGTTTTATTTTGTTTCAAACTTTCAAGTTTTAATTTTAATTGTCTTGCGAACTTGATTCAGGTAACTCTCATCCTTGTTGTGCAAATACATCCTGTAGATGACTGATGTTATTTTTTCTGAAAGCTAGATTTCCTAGTGTGACTAACTGATGGAATATTAGCTTTGTTTACATTTTGAAAAGTCTCACCAAACGCGATATTTTTTCGGCAAAGTATATATTTTCTGAAAGTCTCCCTTCTCTTTGATGCAGGGGATACTCAATTTTTACGGCTTACGGCTCGCCAGTGCCAGTGAAACAGGGTTATATTGTATATTGTTCAAAAACGTATTATATACGTATTCTGGCTATACGCGAACCGTATATATATGTGTTCTGGCTTCTAAAGGTTAGATAAAAACTGCAATTATTGCTCTTTTCAGAAATTATTGCCGAAAACGGCAATTTTTTCAACAATGAAATGCTGAATCAGTAAAATGTGTTGTCCTTTTAAGGGCAAAGATGTCAGAGGTGTTTAAAAATAGTAAAATTGCATCGAGAAAAAGGTTTTTCGGATTTTTAAAAGTGATTTTTTCAATTTTTCGTTGCTCAACAACATGAAAAGTTCTAAAATAATATGTTAAAAGATCCTGCATTGATCCTGTAACACTGCCAGAAAGAGATAACAAAACCTCCGTTGTAAATTTGTTTACATATGACTCGATTTTGCTATCTGCATTTCCAACAAAAACCAGTTGAAAACAAAACTAAACGAGGCACAGTGGGCCTACTTATCGCGAGGGTGTCAAATACCACGTGTTCAATAATAAAATCAACTTTTATTTCCAAAAACGACAATAATTGCCGAAAACAGCAATTTTCATTTATTTACTTTTTTATTTTTCTGCTGATTCAGAATTTAATCGTTGAAAAATTGCCGTTTTCCGAAATCCGAAATTTG
>NW_027103990.1:0-1659 GCF_902728285.1 Clytia hemisphaerica
CAGTTAGGGAAACCATCCAGAAACCCGCCAACTCTTGTAATCAAATTTCTATGACATGCCTTATGAAACTGTATGAAAATATAAAAAGCAATTCAGCTCAACCTGAAGGAGTTCACTGTGTTAAACAAGAAAAACTGGTTCCTGAAACAATCAAATTAAAAAATACTATTACTGTTGAAAACGTGACAGCTCGAGAAAGTTGCAATTCCCAAAGCTACGTTTATTAATAGCCAATTATTAAATGTAGATAGACCGACCGGTATAAAAGGAGATAAAATATGGTCTGCAAAAATCGATGAAATTACAAAAACCTTGCTATGTGTGAAATGTCGATGGATAGTTTATAGTTTAGACAGAGATTTTATCGAAAGAATGATGATAAGGGCACAGATCTGCAAAGCCCGAAGGGCTAGATAAGCGACTTTTATCGAGAAGTGAAGCCTAGGTTTGGAAGGATTTCATACCAAAGTCACGTGACTAAAATATGCAATTTCACCGGTTTGAGAGATGTGAAATAGCGTTTACCGCCTACTTATTTTGATCTCGCGCTCCAAAAACAATTATAATGCTAGATCCTATCTGCGGGCACGAAATTTAAAAAGTCAATTTTTTGCTTCACTTTTTTTTGCTGGAAAAAGCTTGTGATGTGATTGTGCTTATAAACGCAATCAATACCGTATATAATTGGTCTTGAGATAATTGGTCTCATGTTAATTACTTTCACGCGTTACTTTTATGACGCAATTTTTTAGGCGTTTCAAATTTTGATTTTTTGAAACAAGATTCATTCTTATGAGAGCTTTTGAGGAGAAATATTGAGATGTTGTGTTGACATCTTTTTTCAACTTTTGAATTTTGAGAATTTAAAGTTTGAGTTTCTCATGAAATCAAAGATAAATGCAGCGCGTATCTCGTTTGGTAAAATGTGTGCGCGATATATACTAAATTGCCCTATATGGCTAAACTTTTTTGAAAATTCAGTGTTTCGAGTATGACTACATGACACCAAAATCTCGTGTTTCCTCAGATCGCTCCGTTTTCGCACTAAATCCTCATATTGCAGCAAAAGAACTCCTATGATTGGTTTGTTTTCCCCGTTTTCCCGCGCGTTTATTTATTTGAACCGGTTGCTATTGCCTACCTACAAAAACTTTCTCTTCTTGCGTCTTGCCTTGCCAGCACATCAACTTGCTGTGAATTGGATTGGAATGACATTGATTTGGATCCTCAATTTTCTTCTGCTGGTTCAACAACAAAGAGAGTAATCTACACCTTCTACATGATGATTAAACTGCTGTTGTTGCCAAACTATAGCCTACCAACTAGGAGGGAGGTACCACCTTCGTACAACAACTGTTGCTTGCCTTCTCAATTTTTCTTTGGTTTTTGACAAGAAATGGTTAATTATGAAGTCTGTTTTGTTTCCCTGTTGGTTGGTTGAAAAAAACAGCAGGATGGACACAATATTTTTCAACTTTTAGAACAAACTAACTGCAATTTGCC
The DNA here is from genome assembly GCF_902728285.1 of Clytia hemisphaerica. Classification (NCBI taxonomy): domain Eukaryota; kingdom Metazoa; phylum Cnidaria; class Hydrozoa; order Leptothecata; family Clytiidae; genus Clytia; species Clytia hemisphaerica. Next base: position 1,504 of record NW_027103990.1, read on the forward strand.
TGTATAAGTGTATATTATACTTAAATTGTGGTGACAACGCAAGTGACTGAATATTTGTGGATAAACCTGAAAAAGAAACACTGACTGTCAGCATCAAAGAAGAATCGTTTTGGTAGTTTGTTTCCAAGTTATCCAAGTAAGTAATTAATTGTATAA
>NW_027103990.1:2389-23434 GCF_902728285.1 Clytia hemisphaerica
CTATTTACATTGAGGCCATACGACAAAAGTGAAAGAGTTGCACACTTTACACATGATTAAACAAAGGGTTTAAAGAGCGTGCTCTTCTCGAAATTATGAGAATGCTATAGAGGAACAGTTTTTTATTTCATTCATTCATTCACGCAATCATGTCACGGTTCAATTCTTGTGGTTTTACGGAAGGTAAATGGATCAGTATTTACAGTTTATTTAATTACTTATTTTGTAAGAATATGTGACTGTGACTAGGTAAAAATATTACCAGAGGCTCCAGCGTGATTGAATTAGTTCCTTTCAAATACTGTATGTTGAAAAATGTGAGTGTATGACAAGTAGAGGACAAGGAGATATTTAGGGTTTGGTTCGGTTTGGTTACAATTGTTTAGGATAGCCACATTCTTAGCCTCATTCTTAATTTTTTGGCTAATTTCATCATGGACATTCTTATAGAGTGTATTCTTATAAAATAAACGTGTATTCTTAGAATTCTTAAGATTTTGAGCCTCATGATTAAAAATAATTCCTACAAAAAATAACTATGTAATTTAGTCTTTCGTGCCGTTACCCAAAATGCTATTAAAGTAATGAGAAATATTTTTTCAAATCTAGAGCATTGCAACCTTATGAAAAGACTGCCACCAGTGAGCCTGTCAGTGAACCTGCCACCCAAAAATATTGATCAGCGGTAAGTCAACAAATTCTATTATAAATGACATTGAAATATCTTTGACTATGTTCAAGTTTTTGATGCACTCTTTTCCTATCAAGACTTTCTTCAGTAGTGGTAACTTTTTAAATTACAATATAAACGTCGTCACTCAGCCAGGCTGGAAGTTTGTTTCTATTTTAAGCATCAAAACATTGTGAATGTAACGTCTTAAATGACTTTTTGAACGTTTTAATGACGTTTCGAACGTTTTCATCTCTTTTACCCGGGCTGGAGCTATCATATGGGAAAAAGCCAGCCCAGCTTGCTGGGATCTCACTTCTTTTTGCCGATATGCCGTTTCTCATATGATAGGTTTTTCTTTTTACGAAGAAATTTTAAGGATGCCGAAATCCCGGCAAGGCGGGCCAGCCTGGTTTGCCGGGCTGGATTTTTCCATGTGATAGGGCCCACCTAAGAATTATTTGACAGCTCCCTGAAGTTACACCGTAGGATTAAGGTATTTTAAAACATTTCAAAAGTTTTTTACATGATAATATTCCACTCGCGATTATCTTTATAACAACAGTACAAAATTGCAAACTTATTCGAACTTTATCAACGCAGGGTTGGTACGGCACGTCCAAAACGTAACTTAACTTTTTCCCACCAATAGCACCCATCCCTGTATAGTCACTTATATACCAAAAGAAGCGTATTTGGACGTAGAACATGTTCCCACCTGTGCCTAGTTAAAAAATTATCAATAAAAAAACCTTTTGTGACGTCACAATGATGACGTACGTACTTAAAAGCTAGAGATCAAAATAATTTTTGCCAAAATTTTGATGACGTCAGCAATAAATGCAAAAACGTAAGTTTTGCAATAAAATGCTGACAAAAGCACTTTTCAAAAAATTTTCGATAGATATTTAAATAATATCTTTCCCTGGTCCAAATTTTATGGTATTCACTGCAATAGTTCTTGGTTCTTGAGATATTGCAATTTTAAGTTTACACTGAGAAAAAATGAAATTATTTCTCTGGCCCAAAAGTTTTTTTCTTTTTGGCATTAAGTGAGACCAAATTAATTTGTTGTTCTACAGGCCTGACCGACCCTAATTTTTCAAAATAGAAAAAATAATAATATTGAATTTGCCACTGAACAAGTTGAAAATTAATGTATTTGTAAATTCATCCCAAACCTAGATCAATTCAAAATATCACAATGGAAATGACACAAATATCATTCATCAATAAAGAGGAAAAAGTCAGGTGCTTCAAAATGTCAATCTTGACCTTCTGACCCTAAATTTTCAGAGATTTCATTTTATTTATTTATTTATTTATTTATTTATTTTATTGACCAGGACTGACCCATATTCTTCAGAAGGCCTTCCTGTAGAACAATAAGTAAAATTTGCCGTGCCTTATTTAAAAAAAAATTATATTTTGAAAATAGACCTTTTGCTATTTACGATTCATCTTGAATAATTAAAAACTCTAACATTAAAGCAGTAACTCACTTCCTTTTTTTTAGTATTTTTACACATGATAGTTTGCAAAAAAAATTTTCCTTGGTTTATTGTAAAAAAATTTCCATTTTGTAAAGTAAAGGTGTAAGGTGAAGCATGACGCTACAGATCAAATCTGTGTTTTGACTGGACTCACCAACCTTTATGATTATAAAGGTACAGTCTGTTTATTGTGACTGTAACTCTTTTTAAATTCAAGATCCCCCGAGTGTGTTTAGGGTTTTCATCTTACGCTGTCTTACTTTGATATACGGCGTTTGTTTGTCATTAAATTTTTGTTTGCAACTTACAAATCGAGGAGGCTCTGGATCGCTTCGCAACTTATAAACATGACATTTACGGCTTGTTTTTGTCACTCCTCCCGCATGTCTTTGCTATGCAAACAGAGTGGAGGGACGTAAGAGTTCTGAAACGCGCGCAACCCCTTTTATATTGATTTTAAAACTTTTTTTATTTAAAAATAGATATTTTTCACATATTAGCAATAAAAATTCTTTAGACATCCCGAAACGAGAGGGGTTTTTGTCAAACTTTTGAAAGGAGGTAGAACCCAAAGTGGGGGGGAGGGCTGATATAGATATCTTTGAAAACATCTCAGAACTCAACAGTTATTTCTAATTATGTACTCTGTAGTATGCGATAATCAAACTTTACAAAGTAAAGCACAATACTTTGATCAAAGGTCTGCTTTATATATGGAGTCAAAGAAGTTGCTCGCACAGAAAAGCGTAATCATCATTTTTTGAGTAATTTGTCACAGAGAAAAAAAATTAGCCAGGGGGAGAACGAGTTTATGTAGAAGAAAACTATCTTTATTATCTGACGCCTGTAAATAGCAACATTTGACTTCTTTACGTGTGTATTTGGAGAAATATGAACAATTAATCTTTGATAAGATTTGGACGAAAGATATTTCCGCGATTTTTTTCAACGTATAGTTAGCTAATGCCATTATTCATAATTACAGTCTTGAAAATTGGATTCAAATCATTGATTCTTCTTTTATATACCAAATAAGGCTCCGTTATGTGTGTGACTCAGACGAATTGAAAAATCCCAATCTATACTAATTAGAGATATTTATAGTTCCCCAAATAGTACAGCTCTTTGCAAGAATGACTGAGGATAATTAGGGCAAAAAAAATTATTCCCTAGAATTCCTTAAATTTACTGCGTTACGAATGTCATTATTTCCTAACAGGTAAACTTGATGAGGAATCTTGCAAATTTAGAAAAAGATGCCACTGCACTAATTTCGAGGTAGAGTTTGACAAGCCTGCTATGCTAGAAGAAGTTAGGGGTATGAAAGGTCAAAAGGTTAGTATAAGGAACTTTTTTATTATGGTTAACAAATCTTTGTTGAAATTATTCCGACCTTTGAAAGCACCAACAATATAATGTAAAAAATCTAAAGTCATTTTAAAATTTATTATACGATCACCCATATTGGTGAATTCCCTGCTATTTATCGATTTTCTAGAAAGGTTAATCAATCTGAAATCCTGTTTGTTTTTTAGTTGATTTTGCAAGATTTGGCAAACAAGTATAAAATTTCCAAGAAAGATGGTGCTGGTCAGGTTGTTAGAGTTTTTATCTGAAAAAGCTAATTAAAATTCAGAAAACGCGTGTCAAACTAAAAATAAAAAACATTCAAACTGAGCGAGAAATCATTTTCACCAACTTAACGCGACAAGGACAAAAGTTGAAAACCAACAAAACAAAACAGCGACAAACCTTAAAACCAACAACAATAACAAAATAAAACCAAAGAACCAAAAGTAACAACCCACAAATAACAACCCACAAATAAACAATCTTACAATAGACAAACAATAAACATAAATTTACAAATTTAGCGTAGAGAAAACAGGTAAGTGAATTTAAAGAAAGTTGAGAAATAAATGGAGTGCGGATAGATGAAGACCAAAGTCTGGCATCAGGTGTGGCCATGAGTAAGCTTGCCCTGCTACTCTAGAGTCACCCGTCATCGAACCAAAGGTTAGAAAGTGTTGATCAAGCACAATCTAGAAAAGAAAAAATTTATAAAGAAAGACGCATATCGAAAAGTTTAAAAAGTTGGCCGAGGGCCCGGTTCGGCGTGCCGTAACCGAGTGGTCGTACGGTAGAAAAAGAAGAAGGAAATGAAGAATTCAAACAAAAAACACAAATTTATATCAATCCGTAAAACAATTCGTAAGGGTTGGGTTGCAGGGGTTTTCCATCAAAAATAGAAATATTTTAAAGCATTTCTCACTAATTTTAAGGCAAAAAAACAAATTTTAAGCTGTGGAAACTCTACAAACCACAGTACGGGGCAGCAGTTAAAATAACACCATGATCACATATATTCACAATAGGAACTAAAAAATCAGAAGACCCTTTTAAATGTTACAATGGTGTTTAAAACATAAGAAACTTTTCAACAAAATATAAACAACATCTTCGGACAAAAAAAACTAGTCACTAGTCACTGTTGTTGTTTCCTACAAAACAAAAAGAATTTCGACTGCAGTTTATAATCCAAGATTAAATAGTAATACCACCATGAATTACAATTTTGTCATCATAGTCTTGAAATTTATTTCGATCCAATGGGTTCAGTTTTGCAAGTTTACAATATTTATTGCACTTGTGCTCAAGCCCAAAGCATTTGATTGCTTTACGACAGAAATTAACGACACAGAATAAACTTTTCTGGTCGATCATGTACTCAGAGGATGCAATTTCTGGGTCAGTCAGGGTGTGACCACACCCTTGAATGTCCGTTAACAGCAGCTTTTCCTCACTTGCGTGGAGAGAAAAATGAGCAAGGCAATATGACTTCAATATAAAGTCATTTTCCGTCTCAGGACATTTCCCATCATTATTTGTGTATTTCACAAAATTTCCATCTAATTTTCCTTCCAACGTAACAAAGTCGATGCCATTCTCGTTAGTGCAGTCTAAATGTGCCAAAAGTCATAAACATTGTGCACAAGGGCGTGAAAGCATGAAACTTTGCACAATGGTAGTTTAGGGGTCAAAAATGGATTTAAATCTCAGACCCAAAAAATTGGCACCTGTTTGTGTATTTTACAGACCAGAATAGGTTTCCAGGCTAAAATGAAAATCTTTTTCTCCAAAGTATGTCATGTTACATACCGTTGGAAAGCATGTTTCATGCCCGTTCGGAAAAACATTACAACCCACATCTGAAAATGAAACCAATAAAAGTTATTGGGGAAGGTTGTTTAAAAAATGACCGTAAATGACGTAATTGCTGATGTCAGCAAAAATTCCAGGACCACCCAAACGTGTCTATTTTTGTGAAATTCAATAGAGTACCTCTCAGGTACTAAATACTATTGGTGAGATCAGCTGCAAGCTTATTTTACAATAGTTTTTTTGAGTATTGTTAGGTTGACAAATTTTGCCTTAGTAATGCTTTACCATGGGCATGCCCGGTGCAAACCCTTTAGCCTAAGGCTTTCGACCGGTCATGAAAACGCCATATTCTATGTCAAGTGAGGTTAACTCTTAAGCAAAGCTATCCATTTGGTCATTGAAAGATCCTCTATTGAATTTCACAAAAATAAACGTGTCTGTGTGGTCCTGGAATTTTTGCTGACGTCATCAATTATGTCATTTTCGGTCATTTTTCAAACAACCTTACCCAATAACTTTTATTGGCTTCATTTTCAGATATGGGTTGTAATGTTTTTCTGAACGGGTATGAAACATGCTTTCCAACGGTATGTAGCATGACATACTTTGGAGAAAAGAATTTTCATTTTAGTATGGAAACCTATTCTGGTCTGTAAAATACACAAACAGGTGTCAATTTTTTGGGTCTGAGATTTAAATCCATTTTTGACCCCTAAACTACCATTGTGCAAAGTTTCATGCTTTTACGCCTTTGTGCACAATATTTGCATAACTAGACCGTACTACGTTGATTATTTCCCCATAATAGGTTTTCACAAAAGAGAATCTGAGATCTTGATGTAAAGCACCAAGTTTCTCGGCAAAGTAGGGAGACAAATTAACCATTTGTACAGCCGTTTTCGAGTGTTCCTCGAGTGTTTGCTTTTTATCCTCTTGAACTTGAACTTTCGCTTGCTCATTGTATTTTTTCAAGACCCATTTTTTTTTCGAAAAAAGGGAATTCTTACTTGTAACGCTGTATACGTTTCGAAAAGCACCTTGCCCAAATGATGGCTCTACAACATTAAAGTTTATTGTACCTAGATCATCCCAAACGCCGTTGAGTAAATCAAAGTCTTTGATTTTTATAGCAGTGGTTACTTTTTGAATGGAATGACCCACTCTGATCATCTGAGACAACGATAGTGACTTTTTGACTGGTGCTGGTGGTAATAAAGACACTGATTGATTAATAGAAGGATTTTTCTCGGGCTTCTCTTTGAGAATTTGGACAACGATACTTTTAATTTGTTTCGGGATGAATCTCACAAGGATTTTAGCGGGATCTGGGATTTGATCTACATTGCTGCACACTGGCCCCTCGTAGCTTGCCTCAACATAACAACCATAGTTTTTTACAATAGGATCCAAACCTGAGTAGTGGGCAAGACAAGACGCTTGTATATCAGCAATTGTAAACTCATCATATGGGTAGGGTACAAACTCCCTTGGCCCCATATTGGTATATTTAGGTAATCTTCCTCCTGTCATCTCAATTGACATCCGTTGAACTGTCATTTCTCTTTTGGAAAGTATAGCTCTCATCTTTGGCATCCATGCTGACTTTTGGGATTTCGAATTGGTGCCACCAGTATCAACTCTTCTCTTTTTTGAAGCATCAGCTTCAATCTTTTTCCAGTCTGGATTCCTCTTTTGAGGCATTTTAAAGTTTTATTTCTCTAAAAAAACAATAAAATTTAGTCATATTTGTTTCTTCTACTTATATTGGTACCAAGACAGATTCTATTACAACCCTCTATATAAAGAGTAATGAAACGTTTCAATTGTACAGTAAGGAAACAGGGTATTGAGTTTAACAGAGATTTAAAAGATGTGTAAGTAAAGTTTAAATATTTTCAGGGTATATATTTGAATTGACATAATTGAATGACAAACAAATTAAAATAGTTACAAATTATAAAAGAAAAACTAATCTCTTATATCAGGAGTAACACTTTCTTTCAACAGCATGTAAGCAGTTTTGATACGCTCTAGGGGATTAAGGCGGGGTCAAAATTCTTGCAACGTTACAAATCATTTTCAGAAGCTCGTTTTGGGCTCAAACGAAGCGTATAACTAATTAGAATAAGATTCAGTCTAGGCAGATGTTTTTTCATTTTGGAATTTTGCGTAATTCGCAAAAATCCTCAATTTTCCGCTATTTTGATGACGTCATAAAAATTGAAATTCAAATAACTTTTGATAGAATCATCAAAATAATTTCAAACTTTCACCAAAGATGCATTTCAATGCAAATTTTCAAAAAATTTCGAAACATTTTCAAAATCTTGATGACGTCAGTATTTTTCAAGGATTTTAGTTTTTTGCCTGAAAAGTGATGACGTCATCAAATTTCATTAAAAATTTTTTTTAATTCTGAAAACATTAATAATATGCATTTTTTTAGTCAAAATCTGAAATTATTTTGATAATTGTATCAAAAGTTATTGGGATTTCAATTTTTATGACGTCATCAAAATAGCGCAAAATTGAGGATTTTTGCGAATTACGCAAAATTTCAAAATGAAAAAACATCTGCCTAGACTGAATCCTATTCTACTTAGTCATACGCTTCGTTTGAGCCCAAAATGAGCTTCTGAAAATGATTTGTAACGTTGCAAGCATTTTGACCCCGCCTTAGTCCCCTGGAGCGATTACCTGGTATTTCCTCTGGACTTGGGATAACTGCCTCAAATTGCCCTCTGAGCACTGGGGTTAAGTAATCAGGGGTAGGTGGTAGGTTTGCAGCAGTTTTTACTTGATCCAACATGGCATCAGTGAGTTGAAAGCCTGCAAGTAAACATTTTGGAGGTCACAGATTGCCATCCATTATTGAAATGGTACAGTAAAGAAAATCAACATTTCACTATCAAAATGGCATTATATAAGACAAGAGTAATGTGTACCAATCTCAAGATGATCTTACTACACTAGGGTCTGAGCGTAATTGAGTGTGGAGGGCTTAACGGACGGGGTTTGATCCTGTTTCTTATGAAGATGAAAAAAAAGTTTGGTTCAAAATACAAGAGAATAGAGAAGACAAAAAACTTTTGCCCCAACAGCCCTGAATCGATAAATTTCAGCCCCAATCATTTTAGGAAAAAGGCTAGTCGAGAAAATTGCAGCTAAGTCACAGATTATTTGTAGCAAATGAATCCCTATAATATAGAAAGCTGAAGAGCTGAAACAAATCAAATATTTTCTTTTATTGATCAACTCTATTCTGTGAATAATGTTTCATGCATTTATAATTATACGATCTAAAATCCCAAAAAGTAGATTAAAAATGTGACAAAAACTCTTCTCATGTCACTTTTGTTGCCATTTTTTCTTCCTTTTTTTCTAAAAGAACTATGCCTAAAAGAACTATATAAAAATTTATAAAGCAAAATGCTGTTACCGCAATCTTCAAGTTGATATTGTTCTGGAAATTGATAAATGTGATTTGGTATGCCATCAGGAAGCAAAGTGTTTCTTTGAGCTCTTATTCTGTGGCTATTCCAAGTTATGTCTTTAAATTCATCAAGCTCTCGTTGCATCAGTGGAACCACGATGAAAGCCATTAGACTCCTATTAATAGATAAATCAAATTTCTTATTTTTTTTCACACCCTCTACTTGTCAAATTTTGAATCAAATCCCTGAAAGTTTTCAACAAAATCGTTCCACTAATTTTTACTTTAAACATACAACTGATGATAATTTTGACAAAAGGCCTTCTTTCCATATGTAAGTAGGTTTATTGCCTCAATATATCATTATTTTTGAGTGCAAATTTTAATCCTTAAAAATTTAATAGATTTTCTTGACAACAATTCAAGAATTGATAAGCTAAGTTAAATCAACAAAATCTCAGGGTTCTAGAAATCCAATCAGCTATTTCAACTTTTTTGTAAGTGCAAAAACTCGTGACCACGCCCCTAAAAATATAAAGATTTGTGAAAAAGTGAAAAAACAACCCCCAGGGATTCACCCAAGGATTAAGCGTGCCAAAGATTTCAGCCAAATCGGACAATTTTTGAAGTCTCCAGTTTGCCCCAAAGTCTTAGGCCTCGTTTTGCGGCTAAAACTCATGACCACGCCCCTAAAAATCAAAATTTTGAAAAAATGAAAAAACACCCCCAGGGATTTACCCAAGGAACAAGTGTGCAAAAATTTCAGCCAAATCAGACCAATTTTTGAAGTCTCCAGGCTACCCAGGGCTGCCCCAAAGTTTTCGGAAAGACATACAGACAGACAGACATACATACATACATACAGACATTGTCAGATTCTAGCTCAACTGAAGTTGAGAAAAACAGTATTAGAAAAGAAAATTTGCCAAAGTTTATATTACCTATGAAGCTGGTTGTGAGGGTCATAATTGTTTTCACTTAACAGTTCTTGAATGTGTCGCTTAATGCTTTTTTCTAACCTCTCATGGAGTTCTCTCCACCAACGCTCTATTTGATTAGCTGTAGAAGGCCCAGAGTCCAAAGGATCTTCCATGTCCTCCACTAGAGCCCGTAGATATGCATGTATGGTTACAAGTTTTCCTGTTTCAGTTCCACAATCAAGCCGTACATTAGCAGGCAAAACCATGGTTGACTCTAGATATTCTAAGTACCAATTTCCAATTATAAGTGGATCACTGTTCGAAGACCAACACTTTAAAAGCAATATTTTCCGACTAGCTTGATCTAGTATGCCATAAATGGCAATTGGAAAGGTTGAATTTTGGTAACCCATCATTTTATCGTGACCATCAATTGAAAAAAAAAAAGTTAACACCTTGGGTTCTGAAGTGTCCAGTTCTTTTCTTCTTCTTTGCACCAAGTCTTCGTCTTATCAATCCTTCCTGGTCAATATTGGTCATTACGTCATAAACAAGTTTTCTGGGAACTTTATATCCATATTTCTGTCTTATTTTGACATGCATCGCACGATAGCCAAGGTCTCTTCCAGCACCTTGAAGCTCTGATCTCACAGCATCAGTAACGTCTGCACCAGTAACTGTATCGTCTATGTAAGTAATATCAAAATACTTCAACATTCTTGATAGAGTAGCTTCTTTGCAGCTTCCATTCTCGAAGTGAAAACCATAATCTCTATTTACAAAATCTAGGATCTCACTTTTCTTAAGATTTTGCCTAACATATGTCTCTAGTTGCTGCTGTAGCATGTAATCATCTCGCCATGCCATTTTTGTATGAAAGAAGTGGCTAACTACTTGTCAAAGACAATCCCTAATAAAAACAAAAGTGTTGATAGACTCTGACACCGAGCTCCAGCCAGGTTGTAAGGAGATCAATATACATTGTCAAATTACCACATAAATACTATATCAGACCCTAAAAACATCCAAAACATTCAACAACACCCATTTTATTTTGTAATTGCCAAGGTAGAAAATAACTATAATGGCGAATGAAAACTTTGATAGGATGAAAAAAAACATGAGGCTTCCCTCCAGGCACGACAAAACGAAAGTGGCTGCTAACTCGATTATTTTCAATGATACTCATGGGCCACGCGCTGGACCATCAGTATCATCATCGATTTTAAAAACGAAAGTGGAAAAGTTTTCATTGGCCCATTTAGTATCATTAGTTGATTGCAAAGTGCAAATGCTTTTGAAATTATTGCATTTTCAAATTAAAAATGAAAAATTATTTTTTTTACAAAATTATAAACTTTAATTTCTTTTTACACTCAAAAAGTTTTCATTGGCCCATTAGTATCATTAGTAAATTGGAAATCAGAATGTATAATTTTATTTTCATTTCAATTTTTCTTTTTTACAATGATACTCTTAGGCCACCATAGAGGTGTGTGTAATTCTTTATTGTATTTATAATTCTTAATTTATCGGCGATCCAAAAAATATCACCAATCTGATTGGTTAAAAAGAGTACAATATTTCTTGTATTTTACATGTAAAAATATAAACTGACGAAAAGATGTTGTTGTATTGTAGCGGTAGCAGCAATCTAACGTCACTTTTGCTACAACAAAAGTGTTCTGCGCTTCTTTCAACACAACAAAAAGTGCATTTTTTGGGTCACCGATAAACCAGTTAACAGACACAAGCTCGTACAATACAGAAACATTTTACTCATTCCGAATTTTTTCACATATTCATGCATAAAATAATTATGCAAAAAATTCGGAACTCGTAAAATATTTCTTGTATTGTACTCGCAACTGGCTGATTAACTACTACTTATTGTACTTTACACCGGGACTTTACATCATGATATCCAATCTGTGAACTTTCTTTATTGATTTTTGATTTTTGTTTGTGTTCACCACCACAACAATGATTGCGTCCAGCTAAAGATTCATCGACCCTGGGTTTATAGAAATTTCGGTGGTTGGCCGAAAAAGCTTTTTCAGAGGGAATTTAATTTTGGCGGGAATCCTGGGGGGGGGGCTACTAGACAAAATGGGTGCCGGGTAATTGTGAGCCATATGAGTACCCTTTTTTATACCTCAAAAGTCTCTCAAAGGCACAAATTCATAGGTTAGTCTCTGATAGGGTTCCAAAATCACGAAAAACAACAGTTTTCCTTTCAAAGGGTCTCAATTTCCAGAAATTTCGATTTTCGATTTTCGGCTCGGATATACCCGTCACCTAGACACAGTCCATCGGTGGAACCTTTTTCGGACGAAGATTTCCATGGAAGTCCTGATGGGAACAGGAAATCTTTTGTTTCCAGATCAAAAACGCCAATGGAATGGTTTATTTTGAAGGGCAATTTTTTCCATTCAACTTCCGATGGGGACAGAATCATAGTGGAGTTGAAATTTTAGGTTTATTTTCCATCGGGACGATTTCTTCACCAAATTTCCAGTGAGGTGGAGGGTACATCGGATCTGTATGACACAGTAGTGCTCTAAGGGTCAGTTTCTGAAGCACACGTTCGGACTCTGAGATCACTAATAAATTTTTTTTTTTAAGGTTTTTCAACTTGAATTTTCAATAAGTGACAAAGAAAAGGTTTTAGAAATACTGAACGAAAATAATGTCACCTTGAAAGAGATATGTGAATCTCAGATCAGAATCATCGGTTAGATTCCTGGGCAAGACTTTGTATTTGCTTTTTGTTTTGCAAAGGAAAGCATTTTTAATTTTATTCAAATCTATATTATAATAACCGTGTGTCTGAAGCCTTTTTTGAACGCTTTCATTTTTTCGCTAGCGATAATAGCTTGCCGTGTATCTTTTTCCGGATTTTCTTACTCTCCTAATACTTTCTGCCTTTAATAATGGAATGCTTATTTGTTTCATTCAGATAACGAATAACGACGAATCAACGAGTAATAGCAAACCTGACGAGGAAGAACAAAGTTTTGATCTGCAGCCAGTTCAGGCTCAGATCAAAACATGGATAGAAGCAAACGGCACTCAACCGGTGCGACTTTGCAAAGTTTTTTAAACGTTCAAAGGGCACGATGTCCGACCTTCTCAACAAATCTCCCACGGCCACAAAGGATGGTCTCGAAATCTGGAAAAGGTTAAAGGCATTTCTCGATAGCGACGAGGAGCAGTACAAGTAAGAAATTTGAATTTTATTTGCCTTTGATTTCCAAAATTTCCACAATTTCCAACACTAGAGTACAACAGGAAAATCATGCTTTTTATACACTCCCACTCTCTTTTAAGAACGGCTTTAGTTTATGTTGTTAAAAGATCCTGGATCCCCTACTGTAGCAATCAGATCTTCAGCTTACTTTGGAATTTCGACTTTGATCATTCATTGCGTACAATGGCCTATTTAGTCTATCCTAATTTCGGTCACTATATATTTAGCACACCACTCGATTTTTATAGAATTACCGCGGTATTAGAGCCGATAGAAGCTATGTTTATCAAACACCCAATTGTAAATTAAATAGGATAAAATATTGCGATTTTTTAACTAAATTTCTTATTTTTTTCTCCCATTTTCTCTATAGCTACATCAACTAAACGAAAAAGAAGCGAGTCCAAACCGGCCAAGTACAGTGACATCGAGTTGGCGATGTTAGATGAACAATTTGTAAAGGAGAGAGGGAAACCTTCTGAAAACAAGAAGGAAGCCATGGCTAAAATGACTGGCGTTTCACTGGGGCAGGTAATTAAACTTCTTTTAAGTTAAAGCTTAACCTTTATGAATTTTTCAATTTTGAAAAACCTACAGTCTTTCATAAAATATAAGATATTGAGAATTCCGGTTATTTTGACGTTTTTCAAGATTCGGGCGAAAATCTCCTTAATTTAATCGAATATTTCAATTTGGACTTTTTGGGGTTTCCTCAAAACATGTCGCGCGCGTCATGAATATTGTGACGTCATTATGTTCTATTTGTTTCGAAATTACGTTCTAAATGTATTTATTGCCGACCCAAAGAAATATCAGCGTTTTGATTGGTCGAGAGCATCGAGATATTTGTGATATTTCATATTTCTTTAGTCTGGAAATATGACCGCGTTGACTTTTGGGGGACTAGGTAAGCGGCGGGAGAAAAATCAAAACAAAACAGCCGAAAAGAACTGACTTTCGGAGAAACTGAATTGGGAATCAAAGGGGAAAACGCAACAAAAATATGTTCAGATTAACTTTTACTTTGGAGTTCTTCCATAAAAGAGACTAAAATCAAATCTGATGATCTAAGAATTTATTATAAAACTTAGCACTTGACACCACCCAAATATTTTCAACTTTTGGCAAATTTGTCCGTGTGATAACCAAACAGTTTTTTATCAATGCATACAAAAAAACTTGAGATTCTTGAATATTTGCCAATAAAATTTCTCATAATATAACAAGGAAAGCGTAATGTCTTGTATTAAACCAAATGACAAGTGATTTTTATAGAAATTCTCTTTCCTAATTCTCGTTCTCGACAACAACGTACGTCCTTGACTTTTCAACTCAACAATCATTACATCTTCCTTCTAAAATTCGAAACATTTAGAGCCTGACGATAATCAAGAAAGTATCCAAATTGTTTTGCTGTTGAAAAAATGTTGTTCTTTAACCATTTTTACAAGCATACATTTCCATAGTGGGACTCCTTTCCTCTGCTATTCTTTTCCATGGCCATGTCATCGAAACAAAAACATAGAAAAAGACTGAATGTTATCAATCTATCTGATTAATCCAATGATGGAGGGTTTCTTCTCTATCGAAACCATACTGTACAGCATCTGCATTTTTAATTATCAATCTAGAAACTTTCAAATACATCTCTGAAAAATCTGCAACTCTTCAAAACAAAACTTCTGGATCGAAAATGATCGAAAAATGTTTCTCTATTTTGTTTTTGTGTGAATATTTTCGGCGGGAAGTTATCGAATGTTATTTTGTTCGAATCCGAAACAAAAACATAGAAAAAGACTGAATGTTATCAATCTATCTGATTAATCCAATGATGGAGGGTTTCTTCTCTATCGAAACCATACTGTACAGCATCTGCATTTTTAATTATCAATCTAGAAACTTTCAAATACATCTCTGAAAAATCTGCAACTCTTCAAAACAAAACTTCTGGATCGAAAATGATCGAAAAATGTTTCTCTATTTTGTTTTTGTGTGAATATTTTCGGCGGGAAGTTATCGAATGTTATTTTGTTCGAATCTAACGTTCGAATTAGATTTTCGAATAAAAACATTCGAAACTACACAGAAGCAGAAGAAGGCGGAAGTAAGTTTTAAAACAAAAAGAGGACAGTTTTTTTGAGTCGACAATAAATCAGTTATCACATGACTTCTCGTGCAATACTCGATATTTTACTCGTTCCGAGATTTTTCCGTAATATTTTTCCGAGCCTTTAGACGAAAAAAACTCGTAAAATATTTCTCGTATTGCACTCGAAGTCATGCGATAACAAGTACGTATTTTTTCTTTCTCCATAGGTAATTTATATCACCATCAAACTGGTCAAAACTAGCAAGAGTTGAAAGCATATGTTTTAAGTATAATTTGGGCAGTAGACTAATTTTTCACTAGGGTTGGTGAATAAGGGGTCGTGCGGACTGGACCTCCGAAAACCAACCCTTAGAGAGACAAATTTTACATAAAATGTGACCCTTCGAGAGACTTTTTTGAAAATTTTTCTCTGATATTCAAAAAAATTCCTACCCTTAGAGACTTTTTTAAATTTTCTCTCTCAAAATCATGACTTTCCCACATACCTTAGAGAGACTACTTCAAAAAATGTTCCTAAAAATCGTGAATTTTTTAACCCTTGGAGAAACCACTTTGAAATTTTCTGATTTTTGTAACCCTTAGAGAGACTTTGGAAGGTGAAAAAAACAACCCTTATGATCGTCAAGAGTCCAAAGCCATTTGTAAAAATTAGAAATGCTGCATATCATTTCCAATTGCTCCCTGAAATCCAAGGAGGTTTCTGCGACCCAATCAAATACTTTCATTTTTTTTCCATATCTTTTCTGCGAGCGCTGAGAGCTTGTATTCTCGTTATTTTCCCCCCAAACTTTCTCGATGGTCTAGCATTTCTTGAGTATACCATAACCTAAGAAGTAGAGAATGGTGAATCCCTTAATTGATCCCAGCATTTGGAAATCCCGTCAAATTCCCCCCCCCCCCCCCCCCATCACAAAAATTACATTTTCGAAAAGGTAGGATGTAGGATACGATGCCTGTCAAAGACCCGAATAGGAAAACTTGGGAGAGTTGATTATCGTGGAAATCCCGTCAAATTTTCCCCCATCTTAAATATTACACATTCGAAAAGGTTCATGTTAGTCCTAGGATGTAGGATACGATGCTTGTCAAAGACCCGAATAGGAAAACTCGGGAGAGTTGATTATCATGGAAATCCTGTCAAATTTTCCCCAATCTCAAATATTGAAGTAAATTTCGTCCGCACACTCCCAGCACCGAAAAATTAATTAGCGGGAGGGACGCTTAGTAGGTACCGGAGAATAAAGAAATCATAAAGAAATGGAATAATAGAGCGAAAAACCATCAAGGGACTTTAAATTTTCATCGAAAACAGGAGCTTATCAAATAATAGAATGTCGAATATTAGAGTGTCGTTAATGAGTTTCTTAAGGAATTTTGTCAGGGACTTTCAATTTGATCGAAAATGGGAGCTGTTATGCGCAGATATGTAATTTTTGCGCAGATATGTAATTTCTGCGCAGATATGTAATTATTTTGCGCAGATATGTAATTTCTGCGCAAATATGTAATTATTTTGCGCAACTATGTAATTTTGAGCTACGTAGATATGTAATTAAATTTCTGCGCAGATATGTAAAACACGACCTTTTGGACTTAGTTATTTTTTGAAAAACTGACTCGATTTTAACATTAATTTTTCATATACAAGAAGTAATATCTTGAACATTGTTCTTGGACTAAGGCAAACTTTTGGCGATTGTTGTTTTTATTATAAGCATCATCTTTATAAGAAACAAGTCAATATCTTTTTATCAAAGTGATATTGGCTTTCGGTGTTTGGTTCTATCAAAGCAACTAGGGTACTGTGCTAATGAGGAAATTTTTATTTTTCTTGTAAGCATCAACTTTATAAGAACACAATTCATAACTCTTAAACCAATGATTATTAGCTTTCGGCGTTTGGCTTTTTCAAAGCAAATATAGGATTGTGCTTAAGCTAGAAAAATTTATTTTACTTATAAGCATCAACTTTATAAGAACACAATTCATAACTCTCAAACCAATAGATATTAGCTTTTGGTGATCGGTTCTTTCAAAGCAAACATAGGATAGTGCTTAAGCTAGAAAATTTTGTTTTTCTTATAAGCATCAACTTTATAAGAACACAATTCATAACTCCTAAACCAATGATTATTAGCTTTCGGCGTTTGGTTTTTTCAAAGCATATATAGGATTGTGCTTAAGCTAGAAATTTTTTTTTATAAGCATCAACTTTATAAGAACACAATTCATAACTCTCAAACCAATAGATATTAGCTTTTGTTTGATAAATCAAAACTTTTGAAAGCCTATTCCACTAGAAAAAAACCTTGTTCTTATAAAATTCTAATAAACTAATGCTAGATTTAGCAAAATTCCCTATTTCTTTCGATAGAGCCATTGTGTCAATGTGAATGCCAATTCCACTTAAAAAAAATTAAGTTCGTCTCCTTTTAGATGGCTTAAAGTCAAATATTTTGCCTTAGTTTAATTTGTAAGGGGAAAATAAGAAAGACATTTAAATTTTTTAAACATCTTTAACAATCAGTGTCAAAATATTCCTGAAGTGTATAACATTCTACATAATTCAAAGTTCGAGAGAAAATCACAACTTCGATAATCCCACTCTATTTCATTGGATAATTCAATCAAATATAATGACTTTGCTCGTAGATCGAGCCATGAAAAGGAAAAGGGAGTTTTTTATCATAAATTAGTCCATGTATTGGTAAAGACAACCAATAGAATTTTACTTTATCTCACTGTAAAGAAATGCAACCCATATCTACAAAATCAATAAAGTTTACGTAGGTGTGACTATCTCGAGTCGAGGTCCTATCGAAGATCTCATTTGTACTTTTCTATTAGGTTGTAAAAACTGTGGGGTGTTAAAGAAAAGGGTGTTAATTAAAAATTTTAAAACCTCCCATTGAGGGGAGTCTTTTTTCTTAGAGAAGGAGCGTGTATTCGAAGGAATACGGTAATTACGGAAAAGTATATACTATTCTACCAAGAGTTGTTTTTAGGAAAAATTAATATGCTCATATTGTGCGCCGTCCCTTGTTTACTTTGTAAGAACTAATAGCCGAAGGGTATATCACCGTCTATCAAGAGTTATTGATTTGATCCTTATAAAGTAGTTGCTTATAAGAAAAATAAATATGATCATACTATGCGCCGTCCCTTATTTACTTTGTAAGAACTAATTACCGAAAGGTATATGACCGTCTATCTAGAGTTATTGATTTAATTCTTATATAGCTGATGCTTATAACAAAAATAATTACTTTCATTCTAGGCGCTATTCCATGTTTCCTTTGAAAGAACCAATTACCGAAAGCTAAAACTTAGAGGTTGAAAAGTTACAGAGAATTTTCTTATAAGGATGATTCTTATAAGAAAAATAATTACTTTCATTCTAGGCGCTATTCCATGTTTGCTTCAAAAGAACCAATCACCGAAAGCTAAAACTTAGTGGTTGAAAAGTTATAGATCATTTTCTTATAAAGTTGATGCTTATAAGATATTACTTCTTGTATCTGATAGGAATTAGCTAAAATACCTTAATTCGAAAAAAGGTAAAAGTGATGGTAAAAGCTATCAAGGGGGTACCATTGATTTTAAAGATCGTGTTTTACATATCTGCGCAGAAATTTAATTACATATCTGCGCAGCTCAAAATTACATAGTTGCGCAAAATAATTACATATTTGCGCAGAAATTACATATCTGCGCAAAATAATTACATATTTGCGCAGAAATTACATATCTGCGCAAAAATTACATATCTGCGCACAACAGGAGCTTATCGAATAGTAGAACGTCGATGGATACACCTTATTTTATGGGGTAAAATTTTGTTGGACTCATTATGCTTAGCAAAATTAAATGATTTTTAATTAATGCTTAATAAAAAACCATGTAACATTTTGGCCAGTAATTGCTTGTTACTTCGCGACTTTTCCCAATATTAAAAAAAGGTAAAATTACATCAACTGCTTATTATCATTAAAATACCAAGGTTATACTTTAATTTGTTAACATGTATTTTTCACATTTACATCGAAATGAATAAAATCAAAAATGATGTGTATTAAAATTTGATAAAGAATGACTGGTTACAAACAGGTTTCCATATAAAACTAAAAATCTACACGAGACAAAAGAACAAAACATATGGACTGATAGATCAATGGCATATTCCAGAAAATGTTTGTATATTGTCCACTCAGAGCTGTCCTGGTCGAAGTCGAAGCGAAGGAGTTGGCACAATGATTTATCATTTGTGAAACGAATTTAACCATGAAAGACAATTTTGATTGAGTCGATTACTCAGGAAAGGTCAGCTCAAAATATTACTTCTACAGCAACAGAAACGTCTGATTTGAAGCAAATGCGGTGATCTGTAATCATAAAAAAGGAAAAAGGAAAGAGTAAGTTATTTAAAAACAATACGATATTCCAAAAACCAGAACATTATTGAGTTTTGATGTTAGGGGACGCTCGCTAAAAAGCTAACCAAAATGATAAAACAAGCACTTATATCACGTCATCATTTCTGAAATCAAGAAAGTAGAAGAATTATTACATTTTTCGAAGTAGAATCCAAGCAACCAACATAACCATTTGATCGATCGAATCGGTATCAAAGCCGAACCCACCCATAGATTGTTCATACATTCCTTTTTTACTTCTAGATAGAAAAAATATATATATAATATAACAACCAAAAATGCAAGAGCCTAAAACTAGAAAATTAGGGTCACGTCACGATAACATTTTACAAGAATTTTTGTCATTGGATTGACCGTTAACTATTCAGACAAAAAGTTTTATTACATTGCTTTGAAAAACCAATTATGTGTGCATCATATAAAAACTTCACAACTGGAAAATTAAACAATCAAGACGAAAACTATAAACCACTAACTAGTATCACAAAGATGTAAGAAGGCAATAACTTCGACGCTCCCTTCCAACTGTCGTAAATTTAAAACACAAAAAGTTATAAATATTACTTTTTTTTTAATCTTTTGAATTTTGAATCTCCTCTAATTGCTCAACCTCTGCTTCTAACTCTAATTCCTCTATCTCTGCTTCTGGCTCTAATTCCTCTATCTCTGCTTCTAGCTCTATCTCTGCTGCTGGCCCTAATTCATCGATTACGATCTCTGCAGTAACACCTTCCTGGTCAGCCTTAAAAATATGATATAAAGTTTTAAGAATTGTTTAACTATCAACATTAAGTATCAAAAAATATCTGACAAAAGCAACCTGATATGCATGACTTATTTATACAATGAATAAGACTATTTGGAGAAGATTCATTTATTTGTTTGTTATAGATACTTATATAAGGGATGGTAGCATCTGAATCTGCTGGCGAGCCAGTCCAATCAGCTCATCTACGATGGTGTGCCCAGATGGTATAAGTTTATTGGATGCCATGATTAATTATTTTATTCTTGCTAGGAAAGTGGTGACAAAAGAAATAAAGGGTCAAGTTTCGTTGAAAGAATGTCTCAAATGTAAGCAGCTGGAAAAGCTGGTGGCAAGGGTCGGGTGAGAGACCTTACGAAATACTATCAAGGATTGTATTTAATTTGTTTAATTACGTTGTTCGCTTTTTCAAATCATGGCGAAATAATTCACATTATGAATTGTTTTAGAGTAAAACAAGCCGTATATATATAAAAGTTGCGAAGCGATCGAGGCAGGTCACTAAATTCGCCAGTTGCAAGCAAAAAGATAGAAAGTATTGAATGAGCCCGATAAGTTCTTTTTTCTAACGTTATAGGGGTCTCACCAAACAAAAATGATTTATACCTTATTACATGAATATAAGTATGGAATTTAACGGCCTTGAAATTAACATGAAATTTCTCAATTGAGAGAACCTGAACCTAAAAAGTAAATTATTTTTAATTTTGGTTTTTATTTTGACTCATTTTACTTCCGGTTTTTAATTTCTCGTGTTCGAAAATCGAACTTTCGAATCTTTCGAATTTCGAATGTTTCAATAAAAACA
>NW_027103990.1:31898-69140 GCF_902728285.1 Clytia hemisphaerica
AAATATGACGTTTTATTCGGGTAGTTTTGATTACCACAAGTAACAAAACAACCAAATATGATGTTTTATTCGGTTAGTTTTGATTACCACTGTAGGACTATGGCTTCACCATATTGTTTAACCTGTATATAGCTTTTTCTTTATTCTTATCGTTTAGATATTCCACATTCTTTAACTAAATAAGAAACAAAAGTATAAGAAGGACACAATTGTTTATGTGGAATATCTTACAAAGTCATGCCAACTATTGGATGCCCGTATCCTGACTGTACCTTCGTCACAGACGATGTAGATGCTGTTGTTGCTGCCGCACTTCTGACGATCCACAACAACACCCATGTCAATACTGGTAATGCAGCTGCCCCAGCAGACACAAGACAGAAGGCCCCGAAATTGATCGCCCTACTGTCACTCAAGATCCACCGAGGAGAACTGGAATGCCTTCCTTGCGAGATGGAATATGTTCAAAAGAGGTACAAGACTGACTGTTGGAGAGACTGTACAGCAACTCTTCCAATGTTGTGATGGAGACCTCGGTGACAACATTCTGCGCAGCAATCCAGATGCAACCGTGGAACTGAAAACGAACTGCTTGCAGCCATCAAGCGCCTCGCTGTCACCCCTGTTGCCATCAGCGTCGCAGATCTGATTTACTTTCAATCAAGCAGGACCATGGTGAAAATGTCCGCTCATTTTATGCCAGAATCAATGGAAAGGCAGCAACTTGTGCATATCTAATGAACTGTTCCAGTGCTGAATGTGATGCACAAGTTGATTTCACGGACGAAATAGTTTAAAGATGTTTTGATTTCTGGACTTTCTGACGATGATATTAGAAAGGATGTTTGGATGGTCCGATCTAGATACTAAATCAGTGAAAGACACTGTGACATTTATTGAATCAAAAGAGATGGCTCGTGATGCCCTCAATAAACAAATGCAACAAGCCGCATTACACAAGTAATAAATCAAGCAAGAGAAAGTGTAAGAACTGTAACACCGAAATTGATAGATTTACTTGGAACAAACGCCAACGTAAAATGATTGAAGTTTCTCTTTGCTTACCATGCTGGAAACAAGCCAATACCGTAAAAATCAACAAGGATCAACAGCAACATCTTCAGATCGTAAGAAGGGATCGACCAACGAAACCGGTGTCATCACAATCGCAAGTGCCTCCCTGTCGGTTACCTCTAACGACAAGCCTCAAGACGGAACAATATCACTCGACCACCACTTCTTTACAACTGATGGATGGAAACAAGCCTCCTCCATGACACATCCTACCCTTAGGCTTCAGCTTACCGTTAACAAGGACGACTACAACAAATTTGGGGTTACATGCCCAAAGATAACTCCAACACACATAACAGTAGTTACAGACACTGGAGCCCAATCATTTTTGTGGAGTCAACAGGAATTCTACAGGAGTGGCTTTACAGATCACGACCTCTTCCCTGTAAAACGAACACTCTCTACAGCAAGCAGGGAGGAGATCAACATCACCGGTGCAATCTTCATACGCCTCACCGGTCAGGACAGCAAGGGTAACTCGTACACCGCCCCTGTCATGGCATACATCAGCCCTGATGCAGGAAGCTTCTACCTATCTCGACACGCCTGCGTCAAACTTAGTATCA
This sequence comes from Clytia hemisphaerica, assembly GCF_902728285.1. NCBI lineage: Eukaryota > Metazoa > Cnidaria > Hydrozoa > Leptothecata > Clytiidae > Clytia > Clytia hemisphaerica. The sequence goes on from NW_027103990.1 coordinate 33,539, forward strand.
TCCCAGAAGGCTTCCCAAAGATTGGATCCGCTGACATATCAATCATCGAACACACAAAGAGTCCATGTGGTTGCCCGACACGCACTCTACCACCGGGTCGTCCTGACAAACTACCCTTCGAGGCTACTCCAGAAAACAACAGCAAGATGAGAGAGTGGCTGATCAATCGTTATGCTGCATCCACATTTAACAAATGCCCACATCAGCAATCCCAGCGATGTCTGGTCCTGAAATCAGGTTGCATGTCAATCCAAATGCAACCCCAACAGCAATCCATAAACCCATCCAAGTGCCGCTGCATTGACAAGCTGAAGTTGAACAAGAGATGATGTCGCCCTTGGTGTGTTGGAAGAAGTGCCGATGGGTGAAACTTCAGAATGGTGCCACCGCATGGTCATCGTTAGGAAGCCAGACGGTAAACCCAGAAGAACGGTTGACCTCTCTCCACTCAACAAGCACTGCCTTCGTGAAACCCACCATGTCCAACCACCCTTCCAGCAAGCCAAATCCATCCCACCGATGACATGGAAGACGGTTACTGACGCGTGGAATGGTTATCATTCCGTCCCGATCCACCCTGATGACCATGAAGATTCAGATATCGTACGGCACCTCAAGGATTCCTAGCAAGCGGCGATGGATATGCAAGACGATTTGACGAGATCATCAAAGATGGGAAACAAAGTGTGTTGATGATACAGCCATGTGGGACAATGAACTCTCTGATCATTGGTGGCGTGTCATTGACTTTCTCGACCTTCTTGGCAAGAACGGTATCGTCCTGAATGAATCCAAGTTCCAATTTGCAGGCCGAGAAGTCCAATTCGCCGGTTTTCATGTAACAGAAAGAGAAATCAGACCGCTTGAGAAGTTCCTCAGGGCCATTCGCGACTTCCCTACTCCCACCAAACTGAGTGATGTTAGATCGTGGTTTGGGCTGGTCAACCAAGTCGGTCATTATGCCCAACTGATAGAGATCATGGCTCCGTTCAAGCACCTTCTAAGTCCCAAATCAAAGTTTGCTTGGTCTGGTGAACTTGAATCCGCCTTTCAATCTTCAAAGAATCTCATCATCGACGCTATCAAGAGAGAAGTGGAAATCTTTGATATGGAGAAACTCACTTGTCTTCGTCCTGATTGGTCCAAGATAGGAATCGGTTTCTATCTATGCCAAAAGCACTGCAACTGTACCTCCATCACACCGGACTGCTGCGAAGATGGTTGGAAGATCACACTTGCCGGGTCACGATCTCTCAAACCCGCCGAAACACGTTATGCCCCCGTGGAAGGAGAAGCATTAGCAATAGCTTACTCCCTGAAACAAACCAAATTCTTCACACTTGGTTGTGATCGTTTAATCGTTGTTACCGACCATGAACCATTGACCAAAGTTCTTGGTGATCGCACCCTCGACGAGATTTCCAACACAAGACTCTTCAAACTTAAGCAGCGCACTCTTCCCTGGAGATTCATCATTAAACATCTACCAGGAAAATCTAATCACTTCGCAAACGCAACATCACGAAGCCCTGTCAACAACCCAGAAGATGACGATGACTTGCTTGATGACGAGGACGACATCGACACTTGCAGCCCTCTACATTTCAGAAGTTGCCAACATTCGAGCAATCACCTGGGACGTCGTAAAGAAGGAGACTGCTTCAGACATTGAGATGTCCACTCTCATGCAGACCATTGAATCAGGATTCCCAAGCAAGAAGACTGACCTTGACTTGCACCTTCAACCATACTGGAACACCCGCTCCAATCTCTGGACCCTGGATGGTGTCATCATGAAAGATAACCGTATTGTCATCCCTCCATCCTTGCGTCAAGAAGTCTTGAATTCCCTTCACGCAGCCCATCAAGGTATTACTGGTATGAACGAAAGAGCCAAATCTGCAATCTTCTGGCCAGGGATCACCAATGATATCAACGAGACGAGGGAGAGATGTGGCCCATGCAACAAGATAGCTCCATCTCAACCCCGACCACCTCCCATAGAACCATGGATCCCCACTACACCGTTTGAAGGTATCGCATGTGATTACTTCCTCTTCTGTGGATGGTACTACTTCGTAGCAGCCGATCGACTATCAGGTTGGACGGAGCAAAGTCGTATGAAAGCAACTGACGGCAACTCTGGATCCAAGGGTCTCTGCAACACTCTCAGAACGCTCTTCGCAACCTTTGGTGTACCCATTGAATTGACCAGTGACGGAGGCCCAGAGTTTACCGCAAAGCAAACAGAAGATTTCCTGCAGCGCTGGGGAGTCCGTCACAGAATATCATCTGCATACCTACCATCATCCAATGGGAGAGCAGAACTAGCAGTCAAGTCAACGAAACGTCTTCTAATGGAAAATATCGGTCCTGATGGTAGCCTGAACACTGATCGGATGGTACGTGCCTTGCTCACTCAAAGGAACACTCCAGATCCAACCAGCAAACTTTCACCAGCTCAAGTTCTCTTTGGACGTCCACTCCGTGACACCCTACCTTACATCGAAAAGAATCTTGTTAGCTTCGAGAATCCACAATTCCAAGCCCAGTGGAGAGACCTATGGAGCTCAAAAGAGGAAACGATGCGCCAGCAATACGACAAGACGCTCATCTCACTCAATGAACACTCGCATCCACTTCATCCTCTCCAAGTCAAGGACAGAGTATTTGTTCAAAACCAGAATGGTTCAACTCCCCGCAAATGGGATCGTATTGGTGTGGTAATGGAGGTTAAGCCAAACGATCAGTATATCATCAAGATTGCCGGAACTGAAAGATTGACAATAAGGAACAGACGCTTTCTTCGAAAGATCAGAGAATCCTCACCACCAGCAACAGGAATAAATCGCTTCGGATTTCAAAACGATGCCCAATCACAGCGCCCAAAGCGAAAAATCTGTAGGCGGACTGATATTAAATTTTCGGCTGCCGTAACTTACGCTGGAAGGAAGCACCAGGTGAAAGGAGGCGGGAGAAGTGGAGTGGCAAGTTGAGTGGATGATGGAAATCCTGGATGATGATCAGTGATGGTGGAGTGATGGAGTGGTACCTTGTGGAGTTTTTTTGACAGTTTGAAGTAAGTCTGAGGAACTTTTTCATGATTTCCTTGAAAGTATTTCCTCTATGACTGACTTACTCAGAGGATGTTTCTATCATTTAAATTTACACTACAAAAATTTAAACCTCCCTTCAATAAAGCACAATCATAATAGTACGGTGCAAACAAGCTGGCAAACAAGAAATTTCAAACTTACTAATTGGACTATCAGACAATTCTTTATAGTTGGCTCAGAGATACCTTTTATGGTCCTAGAACACCTCCAACTTTTTCATAATTGGCAAGTTTCAAAATTCTGTTTCTGTTCTGTTCTGAATGCGGGAGGTGAGCAAAACGAGTGCAAAATTGAGCTAGGCATTTTCAATTTTCAAAACGTTTTGGGGGCAGAGGGCCCCCTTAGAAAAACTTTTAACATTGATTTGATGTGAAAATTACAAAAATCCTGTCTAATGTTTCTCTTTTTTATCATTAAAATCGATCATTGTCTTGCTCGTTATTGGTTGTGTTTTGTCAATTTTTCGTGACTTTGAGCATAACTCTAATGAATATTTGGACAAACAGAGGATGTGGGCGTTCAGCCGGACAAAACGTTAATTTGTGTTCATTTGTCACGCAGGATGCAGGACACTTGGTACCTAACTATGCTTTTTTCACCTAAGGCGGCAATAAAAAATATGTTGCGTTCGGGTCGTCTGACCGACTGTTTATTTACAAGAAAACCCGATTCGTTTTTTTTGGGCGCTGTTTGCAGGTTCGCAGGATCTTTCCTTATCTGATATTCCAATGGTGTATTGGCGGCCGCCCACGCTAAAGCTCTGAAGGAGCGGGCCAATATCACATCGGAGACCTATAGTAGTCATCGTTTGATGTACCGCATCACAGTCGTGTCTAGCCGTCCTTACACTTTTTGCTTGACTATCGGTTGCACCCGACTGAATTTAGCATGAAAATCTCTGCTGCCTGAGAAGTCCTGAGAAACATTCAAACCTTCGATTGTTGGCTGTTTTTGGTTTATTTTGGTAGATTTATTGAAACTTGACAGTTTCATTACTTTTTCAGTATATATTATATTTAGTACCTATTGTAATTTCTTAGTAAGTGCACCAAGTTAAAAGTGCTTGACATTGATTATTTGTATTATTATATTTTGTTATTTATTTGTTTTTGGTGGTTGACCAGGGTTGACTGGTTATATTTTCAAAGGCCAAATCAAAGAAAGCATATCAGGTATATTTTATTTAGTTTTACCAATAATTTTTATGCTGAAATTTTAAACTGCTGCATTCCAATTTAGACCTTTAGTTAGAGCCTGTCGACCGCCCTCCATGCAGAACAGTGGACCGCCCAACCCCAACCGACATCAACAAACTTGTTGATCATGACCTGTGTGTTGTTTATTTGGAAAAGCCAGAACCCTCCTTCATCAATAACAAAGTTGGAGGGAGGTTCCCATATATTGTATCAGTATCTTGGGGACATAAGCTTTTATTTTTTGGTAACACAACCATCTTTGCCTGTTTCGCCACCAATCAAACTCTATTTTTAGAGGCTGACATGCATATTTCAGGTAGTGAAAGATCTAGTGCAGGTGTAATTTTCATTTGGTGTGTTGAGGCAAGCTTAGTGATTCTGCAAATAGCAAAAAGTTCACATATTGCTGTATAAATTGGACTAGATTGAGGGAAATTTGGCTCATGGCTACTCTCTTTTAATTGTTTGGTTCGTGACATTGCTTGTTTACTTTTTTAGGCAGTGAAAGATCTTGAATAGGTGAAATTGTCATTCGATGTGAGGAGACAAACTTATTTATTCTAGTAGCAGCAAAGAATTCGCAATGTATTGCTATAAATTGAACTGTAATTGGGTTTGGGTTTAGAGCCACTCTCAATAAAATTTAGTTCGCCTCCTGCTTTGTTTACATTTTTCAGTTCAGAGCACTATGTAGAAATCGCACGGGAAATTTTTTTTGCATACGTGTACTCTTAGTTCGGGGCACTACTGTAGTAACTTTTTACCGTCCCCAGACTCTTTCTAAATTTTACGAACGTTTTTCTCGGTCAGGAGAAATTCCGTAATGCAAAGGTTCCAGATGTTAAAATTTTCCCGTTCTTCAGAGCTTTAGCGTGTCAGAAGAAAATTTCTACATCGAGTACCAGATAAGATCTTTCCCATAATGGCGGGCGGGCAAACGGAGCATGTCTTTGAATCATTACTTTTTGTTTACTTAACCCACATTGAGTCTCGTTCAAGTTCTTCATGTACCCTTATTGAAATTGTCATGTCAAATTCAGCAAAGCGGTAGGGCCAATACCCTGGGGGCCAAAAATAAGGGCCGCTTTAAGGTTAACACATGCGCGCGCACATTTAGTTCAATGGCAAATTAAAAAAATATGGTGGCATAAGATTCTGTTGATTACCGACTTGATTCATCGGGATTTACTAGATCTTAAAAATCCAACAAAATTTACTACCAACCGACTGACCGACTGACCGACTGACCGACTGACCGACTGGATTTGAAGATGTTTTAGCACCCGAATGAAAGATATATTTTTGATTGCCGCCTAATTACTTTTTAAAGCTGAGATATTTGACTTTGAAGTGTTTAGAAATTAGTCTTGAATGGAATCTCCTTTTTCCTGTTTCAAATTTGAATGATACGATGGCTGTTTGATTTCCAAACTTGATCAAACAGCTATCAAACTTTATGAAAATTCCTGGATTAAGTTGATTTAGTTTAATGTTAAGCTCGTCTGGCACAAAAAAATTCAAGTCACATAATTTTACCTTTTAGCAACTTAGCCTTGCCTTGAACAACAAGTGGCATTGGCTCAAGAAGTGGGGGGGTATTCAGGACCATAATATAAATGCTGTATACAAGCTACATATAAAAAACTACCGTCCAATCGGCAAACACAAATCATAGGAGGTTAAAAAACAAAACACCGCCTCTAAACTCTGAATCTTTTTGTCTAGTTGGTTGCTAAATGCTTATGACACTTCTAGATATATTTATAAACAATCAAAATTGTGTTTGCTATTTTGATGGTCTGATAATCACTTTCTTTAGTATGTTTGATCATTACTGTTATTGTTCTTTGGGTTTGGTCTGGTTAAACTTATGAGAGTAACTTTCCTGAGAGAAACCGCAAAATTTATTGACCTGATTATTTTCCAAAGCTGATATATTGCACTTTAAAAATTGCCAGGACCCTCATCATGAGATCACTGTTTTTAGCCTAGTGGCAGGAATTATGTTCTGAGAGTCCTGTCATTTATTTCAAGTTTGAAAAATAATTGGGTCAAAAGATTATTAATGGTTTTTTCACGGCTATAGATTGAGTCTATAAGCCAAATATAAAAAAATTGTCTGATTAGTAGTCCCATCAAAAGTGATTGCGGGGTGGTATGTCCTGCAAGGTGGTAGCAGTGATTGTAACTTTTCCGTCCAGCTGAGATACAAATACACTATTTCTGACCAAAGATTTTTTAACAAATTCCATCCATAGTTACAAAACCTGGTTGCAACACTGTGGTAGGGTAATTTCTCCAGAGTTAATTGTATCTCTCTTATTTCCTCATTGCACTGGACCCTGGAAAAAACCACAATCTGAAAATTATATTTTCTCATTGTTTCAAATATATACTACCAGACCTATTTATCAAAACTAATGAGACTGATTTTTTAATCAGAAAATAACCATTGCGTTTTAAAATCCATGGTTATAAAAGATATCACCTATCTTTCGAACAGGGCTTTGAGACAAAGATTTATAGGATGATTTGATTGCAGTATGCAAAGATGTGATTGCAGTAGATGGATTTTGATGAGCACATACCATTGCAATTCCTTTGTTATTTAGAATGAATTGCAATGCAATGTGCTCATTTATTATACAAATGATGTCATCCAGAAAACCATCTATATATTTCAAACTGATTTGATCAACCTGTATCACTTAGTCAGACTTCAGATATAATAGGCCAATAATTTTGTTTGGTTTACATTGTTTTCAATTGATTCAACAATCAAAATTTTCTTTTATACTCAGGAAAATACCCTGAACCACCAATATTTGAAGAAACTTTCAAACTCTAACAGAATTATGCTCCTGCAATGTTTTAGTTCAAACACATGATGGATACTACAGACAAACAAATGGCTTAACAATGGGGGAGCTGGACATCATTATTAGCCAACAGATTGACTTCACAAATACAACGAGTGAATCAGAGGTGAAGCTAAAATCTATGCATGCTATGGATTATATTGTTTGTGAAATAAATAAAAGTGAAATTGAAGAAGATATGGATCAAGAGTATCAATAACTTGCATGATAATTTGAAATTCACTTGTGAAAGAGTGCATAATTGTTCTATCCCTTATTTTAACATTCGTTAACATTTTTAAAAATGAATTTCTATTGTTAAAAAGATGTAAATCATGTGCGCCATAGAATACATTAGAAAGTTACAGAGCTTTACATAAAATTTTATAGTGTAGTTTAATTTAACATTTGTTTAACATTCTGGAGGTCTATCTGATTTATTTTTAGAAATGTTAGCAAATGTTAACCAAAAATATATATGATTCTTATAGGGATTTCGAACTTCCTACCTACCTACCTTAGTTCTTCTAATTTAAATTTAATCTTTAATCATGGTTCCAATCACTCCCATCATTCTGATTGTGTCATTTTTATGTTTTCAGTTGTTTTTTGTCATGTTTGTTTATATTTTTCAGTTTTGTCTGCATTTTACACAACTTTCTGCCATTTAGGGTATTTTTCATTTGTTTGGATAAATTACATTTGATCGGTATTTTATTTATTTATCTTTGTCATTTCAATACCTAGTTTGCTTTTTTCACTAATTTATTTCATTTTTACATAAATTATATTTATTATTTGGTTTGTATTTTACACACCTTGCATAAAAAGAGCTCAGCTCAGCCATTTGTTTATTCCAACAGAGACTACCAAGGATTCAACATCAAATTTCAATTTTGAAACTTAATCTAATTTAGTCTCATGGTCTCACACTAATCATTTTGGACTCAGTCCACTTTTACACTTGGTGTTAGTCCACATACACCTTCTGTTGCCTGCATACATTCAGGCCAGCTGGTGAGTTTTTGTTCTTTTTGATTTTGCATTTCTTTTCTAAGTTAAGTTAGCTTTTCATTTCATATTTTAATAGCATTCAATTTACTTTTTACACTCACATTAGAACTATGTCATTGAACTTATAGAACTTTGTCATTCATATTTATACTTCCAAAATATCATTTCATTGGACTTAGTTTTTGTTTAATTTTTATATTTCAGTTTGAACGCATATGCACATCAATCATGTTCAATAAATGAATACACTTGACAGTGGTTACAAACACGGCTACCACCCATGACTCCTTGTCATCTCTGACCCCACATACTAGCCCCCTCCCCTCCAGCCTCCACAAAGCAGAATTTGATGAAAGATATTTTTCGTAATAAAAGTTTAAAGTGCTGCAGGCAGATTTTTTAAAGACATCCTCATTATTATTACAATTTTTACTTAGGGGTTTCTATGTATTTATTTAGTCAATTTTAATTGAAATTTCGTCTACAAATCAATTAAGCCTTTAAGATTTCGATTCTTTGGAGTTATAGAATCTTTACTTTTTACGTCTTACTTATAACTTTCATTAGAAACATTGAATTTAGAAGATTTCTATAGATTAATTTTAGATCATGAAGTTTAAGGGGGTTGGTCCCCTTGTAAAATTTATAGTCGACTTGAAATTGGGCTGTTCCAGAAAAAAATCGTATACCCCCTGTTGAGGAGTCCATTTCAGTTCCAAGGGGGTAAGGTTTGATATGTGGCGGAATTCCATAGGGAGATACATAAATCGGTCAAAAATAACTGGAATTCCATGGGGGTAGCTTTTTAAATCCTACTAAAATTCAGAATTCTAAAGGGGCTTAAACCTGAAATTGCCTCGAATTCCAGGGGGTTACATCATTTCCAGCCACAGAGGGATGGACCTCCTCAACAGGGGGTATACGGTTTTTTTTCTGGAAAAGCCCATTTTAAATCTTGTGTAAAACTTGGCCAAGCTTAAAATCGTTTTTGTAAATTGGGAAAAGATTCATACATAATGGTAATGCACCATGTTTCATCCCAAAACGATAAAGTATCATACACTTGGTGAAGGCAGTAGGTGTTTTGGCTTGAACTTCATCTTGAACGTTATACCCCTTTAAAATCTTTCAAAAATTAACCATGAGTGCATTCAACCTTTAAGTACCCTTTAGCAATTAAGGGATTACTCTTGCTGGCTTTATTTAAAAAGAAGAAGTAATTCATTCAACGAGTGGCATTTTTCTCTAGTACTTAATAAGGTAACGTTCTTTTCTTTCAGTTTTATGATAAGTATGTCTGTAATTAACGAAATTTCTGTAATTAATGATAGTGGCAAACAAGGTGTCAAGAGAAAGCGGGTTGGCAAGAATGGAGCTGGTTGGGAAAAATCTGTAAGTTAATAAGAGTAATTTTGAATTTTTTGCTGAAGGTAAGACATCTCTTTTCAGCCTCTTGATGGAGGAAGAAGCTTCAAATTTGATAGTCAAAACTACATTAATTGTTTCAATATGGCTTGATTATATTAGAAAGATTCCCTCAAGGATACTCCTTCATCCTTTCACTTTTCAGCTGGATTACATTACAGATGGTAGGAAGCGCAGAGCTAAAGAAAAGGTCAAGTTGGAGCAGTTGGAAAACCTTGTATGTATTACGAACATTACGAGCAACAGTTCTTTCCTAAAAACATTTGAAAAAGAAATGATGAAAGCCTAAATCTATTCTAGCCTTTGTGATATTTTTCAAAGTAAAAAGGTTTTCTTATAGAGGAAAAAGTTGAATAATAGTAATAAGTTTTGACCAGTGAAAGCTGGCGTTTTTTATTCACTGTTTTTAAAGTTTCATGTCTATTTAAATATACTTAAAAATTATCATGTTCAAATTCAAATTTGAATTTAAATAGACATAGATAGGATGTTTGTGTATTTTTTCTGCTTCCAACGAAGTGTTTAATCATCATGTTGATTTTAGTCTGAAAGAACGTGGTCCAAATCTTTGTCTACTGTATTATTCACTGTTTTTCTTTTTTTTTAATCTTTGCAACCTTTTTTTTAGATTAATCAAGTTTCAATGCTAACGAAAACGCCCATTGCTGTTTTTGCGCTAACCTCTCAGTCAGAAATATGGCTTGCTGGTAAATAAAAAAAATTGAGATTCTTTATAGAGTGCCCTACTTAAGGATGCAGTATGATTCAAGAGTGCTTTGGAATAATCATAAGTAAAATAAATTTTATACAAAAAGAATGGTTGGGAAAGTTGCAGTGACTATTTTTACAGTTTCTTGCATACGATATGTGATAGTTCAGATCGGATGTTAAAATTTACAGTAAACATGTTTAAAACCGCATTAAATGTTATTTGAAACACTAGATAAAGCTATTTTACATTTTCCCATGCCATGGAAATTTGAAGACAGATGAAGCAAAACAATGCACAATCTTTGCTTAAAAAGTAGACCACAAGTTTGCGGTACCAGTGACTAGTTCATTCAAAACAGATAATATATCGTTTCCCATCTTTTGTTTTGAATGAACAAATCACTTTTACCGAATTGTGGTAGATAGTGCTTGACTTTGCTTCATGCAGGGATTGAGTTGCTCTATCTAGTGTTTTATATAAGACATAGTTACTGCCTTTCTTCCATCGATTACAAAGCTGTTTATTCCGGAAAATTTTGTACGTTTTTGTCTACATGATTATGTTATTTCTTTCAGGTACCACCAGCAAGATGATGGAGTTCGTCAGAAATGACGATGTCCAAAAGCAGTTCGAGATTGCGGCGAAAGGAGATTCCGAGCCCTTCCTCAATTTTCAAAGTAATAGCCCCCGATCTAAATTTTTAATTTCTTGAACATTGTTGTTTTCTTTTTAAGTTATGTTGAATCAATTATATTTTCTAAGAAATACCTTGCAATAATGTTGGATTCTTAAGTTTTTGAAGTCTCTTGCATCGCATTACAAAGGTAGGTAAAATATTAAAGAATGAACCTCAGTAATCTGAGGAATAAATTTCATGGACTAGCTTCTATGATAAGTTTTAAGTTAGTAATTATTAAAATAAAGCACAGTTGAATCTCGATAAGTATAAGTATACGCATGGGACCAAAGAAAAATGGTACTAATTGTAAGAATCTACCTTAAGTTATTACTTATTATATGAGAATGTTCAAATTGTCCTACTTAACAGGATGCTTGACTAGAAAATTTCAAACCATAAAATTAAGTGGAAAAAATCAGTCAATTAAGACTTTTGTCTAAGTTTTTAGAGACTCATATCTTCGAATTTTGAAACAGGCAATGTTGTTTCTCCAATCTATTACAAATGTCCTACTTAAGCCCGTCCCGAGTCTTTCTTATTCCCAACTTTTTCTCTTCAAGGGAACGCAGAAAAGTGATAATACTTTTAGCCGCGTACTACTCGTCCGTAGTACTACTCGTCCGTAGTACTACTTGTCCGTAGTACTACTTATCCAATTTTTCTTAGCCTGAAAAGGGTAAGAAAGTTCAGGGGGCTTAAGAAAAATGATACTTATCCATGGTACTATTATCGAGATTCAACTGTATTCTGCAAAAGTACTCGAATTTTATTGATTGTTCATCCAAACTCCTCAATTAGGTAAACGATCGGTGCAAAATAAGTTCGCTGGAGTGGAAAATGAGGCGGAGGATTTTGAAATCCCGGTTTACTGGGAGAAGATGAACACCCTCAAAAAAAGAGATCTCGTTCGTAACTTGGTCAGATGGTACACTGGTAAATCATTTTCGACTTCATTTCAAATTCAATCTTTAAATCTTCATCAATATCAATTATAACATTTCGGATACTAATGCATTGTTTCATCTTCATGCTGAAATTTTTGTTTACTTGATCACGTTACTGAGTTTTCCTCTTCACACTGCTTTGCTGATTGCAAGGACGAATAGTGAAATGCTAATTTTGATATCTGTTGTTTTATTTCCAGAGGCATGGCAGCCATGGATTCCTTCCTTGAAGCCAGAGTGGTGGCCCAATGACATCCAATATCGATCGACAAGAAAATCTGATGTAGCGTCGTTGGATAAGATATTGAAAAGTTTCTTCGAGTTCCGTGCTAAAAGCAGTATGGTTAGTCTATTAATTCATTTATTATAGACCTACTGAAGTGTCCTATACATAAATGAAAAACTCTAATCGTTCGTCTGTTACCAAACTACTAGATTTAAAACAGCAATGCCCCGAAAAAAATGTTTGGATAGAAAAATCACTCGAACTTTTTTCCATGCAATAGGACTTATTTTGTTATTATTAATTCTTTAGCAGAAAGATCTATCAGAATTAATTTCCCATTATAGGATTCTTTCAAATCCTCGAGTTTCGTGCTACCAGCAATATGTTGGTATAAAACATTTTGACTGCAAAATTTCAAGGAACAAAGTGGCATTTGAAAAAATATGTATCGACCTTTTTGTGTTGGCATACTGCCACGGAGAGGTTGTAAATCTAAGTTTTAAGTAGCTGAAGCATCGCTATACTAGGCGGTTTAAGAATGAAAATTTTTAAGTGAGACTCTGTCCTTATGTTAAATATGTTTTGATATTTTAGGCCTCCTTCAAAGCTTCCGATCTTCCAACTGGGGAACAGTGGGCAGACTCAAAGTGGAATGAGGAATCACTTTGCCCTAAATACTGGCTCGAAAGGCATTGGTCTCCTCCAAAAACAACGTTTGACACGCGACTTGTATCTATAAAGTATATAAAATGAGTTCCTGAGATTTTTTGCGCATTCTTCTTTTCTTTTTTATTTTCTTTTTCTTTTTTAAAATACTAAATACTGCCCCAAAACTTTTCAAAGGTATGGAAAGCCGTTGCCTCTCCATCTATCTTTGTTACATTTAACTCAATACCGGGTGTGCCAGAAATATGTTACCCTCTTTAATTTGATATTGCAGGCAGTAGTTCAAAGATTTTTCAAAAATTGTCTCGAGATAATTCAGAGAAAAGCCTAACTTAAAATTTTGTGTATCACCTTTTAATTTTACTTCATTAAAGTTCAAAAGTTATGTCCCCGAGTTATGTCAAAAGATCTAAAACGTAATTTTTAAAAAATATCAAAAAAGGCTGAAAACAAGATTATCAATTCATAAAAGAAAGGACTTCTTCAACCATAACATTAAAGTACAAAGTTTTGGTGCTTATTTATTCATCTCGATTGTGACTTCCCTTTCCCTAGACTAGCAAGCGTCTGTCTTTCCTTGGACACAGGAACGCGGGAATAGTGCTTATGATAAAGAGTTCTTATAAAAAATAGAAATTGCCGCGGGAGAGTGGGATTGGAAAGACAGACTAGTTCCAAACGGTGCAATACGGGATTTTGCTTCAATCTAATCTCAGGTAACGTTCCCTCGAAAAAGAGGGAAGATAAAATGAATGGACACGGCTTATTTTTTCTTCTATTCTCATCGCAATATTTGAGTTTCTCGGAGTTATGGATGGGAAAAAATATATAAACACAAACAGAAAAACGTGGCGAGGACAACTTCTTTGCTAAACTGAGAAGAGAATTTTTTTAATGCTTTTAAATGTTTATAAACACAGAGTTAAACTGTCTTGGCATTATCTATCTGAGATTTATTCATACATTGTTTCTGGCTTGGTTGGGACGTTGATTTATTCACAAAAACAAACAAACTCATATATGGATTATACTCTCACTTTTTCATGTGATTGTTGTGATTGAAAGATTTTTTGATTATGTATGGTTATAAACATTCATGACATGTTTTAACACTGGGATCTTTTAAATTTTGTTGGCTTGATACGCTGGTAAATCTCTAGTACAAGTGCAATATTTATGACATTATGACACAGCTGAGATTCCATGACTATATGCAGGATACTTTTTGCAGGGACTCACATTCATTGGGTAACAGATCACTGCTTTTTTCTATGGGTATATACAAGTTAAACCTGATAACCTTATCCCAGAGAATGTAACTCCAAAATGGCTACAGAAATCCTCAAAAATTATAATGGAAAGTATATGGTATTTATATAACATTTTTGGTGGTGGCGGTGGAATGATGAAAAGTGAAGTGGTAATTTGAATTTAAAAATTGACTGCTTTTTATGCGGAAACAATATTCTGACTAGCTGACCACTGAGACACATCTTGGTTCTATTTGTGAATGAAAATAACAATATTTTACATTGAGATGACTGGTTTCCTGGGCTTTCGGATGCCCGTCGTTTAGCTGGAATTCACTACCTTTGGCTCTAAATGTTAGATGTACGAGGATGTTTTGGGTTTTCACTACTGGCAGACTTCCAGGGGGGAGCACTTAGTCAAAATTAAGTACGGGGACATGCCGCTGATCAGGGTCCCTTTTTCAGACTCTAGAGATATCTAATAGGGTCCCAAAATTTACCGTGCAATTGGGTAACTTGCATCAGTGGAGGCTAACATATGCATAGCCCTCAAATGAAACACCTGACTGGTCATCAAAATACAAAGTTAAATCAAAACAAAAATGGTAGAGGAGAGCTGCGAGTGGAGCTGCGTAGTTGTATTTTAATGACCAGCCAGGTCTTTCATTTGAGGGCTATGCATGTTAGCCTCCACTGATGCAAGTTACCAAATCTCACGGTACTAATTTTCAAGATGTAGACAATTTTTAGGGTGGAAATTTAAAAATATTTGAATTTTTTGTCTACTTTAAGTCACTTTTGTCAATTTGCAGGGTTAAAGTGGGAAAATATTTTGATTTTTTCGATCAAATCATTTTTCGTTCTGAATGGGTCCCAAATTTACCTAACATTCACATCTCACAGGGTCCACTTTTCAAACTCCAGCGTGGCACGTCCCCGTTAGTCACCAAGGTCAGTGCCCCCCGGCAGACTTCTACCTTGTCATTTTGTGTTGTCCCCTGGTGTTGTTGAACAAGTTCAGACTGAAATTTATACGTCAAAGTTTTTCAAACTTACAGTTTGAAAGTTTATGAAAATTTTGATTGGATTTTTGCCAATTAAAAAAAATCTACTTGGATTTAGAAGTAATTTTATGGAGATACTATATATATCATTTTTATAGCAAAATTGAAGGTCAATATGAACAAATACATATAATTTTATGTTTTGTAAAATAAAAGGTGTTGCTTTTTTGAAAACATTTTTCTTTTTGGCTTCTACAAAAAAAAAAAAGTATTCTTATGCCTGCAGTGGCCTGATCTTTTATATTTTTGATGTCGTTTTTCTGAAAAAATGTTTATCTTTTTCTTTTGAAAAAGATTTCCTCCCTTATATGAATATTTTTGTTTTGGGGTACCTATAGCTGGTAGGTACAGTCCAGTTCACATTCTTTTCATTCAGACAAAAATATCATACTTTTTGTGAATAACTCCTTGTCTTGTTGTTGGTATCTTGTTAGTGCATTTATGCATGATAATTATGGGAGAAAGAACTTTCAATTTTTTCAAAAAAAAGCTCCTATGACTGATATTCCATTGTACTCACCTTCTTTTATAATATTAAAATCAAAAAATAATCAGGATGTGAAAAAAAAAAATAATAATAAAGCATAAAAAGTACCGAGTTTTGTTTACTTTTTTATTCTAATCTGTGAGAGTGAGTGCGCTGTTTTTAGTGAGCACTCCACCGCGGTATAAAAAGCACTCCACCGTTTATTTAGTAAATAGCGCCATTTGGAACTAGTCGTTGTATTCAGAAAACATTAAAAAAAAATAGATCCCATTGAAAGTTTAGTCTGCAGCGAAATACAACGACGTGGTTTACTAGTCTACCCTTTCCCTTATTAATGATCTCCGTTGGGCATCAACAGGAGGAGGATTCTTCAATCTTCACAAAAAATTAACATCTTTCCAAGAGTTTCCAAAGCTTTTTCTGTGTGTACATCATCTTTCTGAAACATAGAGAAGGTTTAAAAGTTTTGAGAAAAATACTTCATTAGAAATGCTGCACATCTGCAATCTCGGACCACAGATGATAAAAAATGTATTTACAGAGACGCTTACCGCGTAAATCAGTACTTATTACATAGTGGAAATACATTTCATCTCTATTCATTACAATTAATTTAAAGTCAAAGAGGGTAACTTATTTCTGGCACACCCGGTAGTCCGAGGGAAAATGAAATGTGATTCGTATTATAGAGAGAAAAGTACTTATACAATGAATTGAACTTTTATTGTTTAGGTATCGCTGTTTGGTTGCTGGTACGGACTTGGAGCCATTTCATTTTGATACAACAGGAGAATGTATTTCTTTTGCCTTGTTTGCGACTCCTCAGTTTTCGCCATTTATGAAGTTGGCTACAATATTAGGCTGCTTATCGAACCTTGATGTTATGCTTGAGTGGGTTAGTACATTTTTTTCTTGATCATTAAGTAAATTTTATTTAAAAAACTTAGCAATCCCAGTGCATTGATAAGCATTAATATGCACTAATATGCACTAATTGAGGCGGCAACCTGGTGAATTCTATTTTTCTTCATGCTTGAACCGGCGAAATTCTAAGTTCGCCTGGATAAAATAGGATGCCTGCTGGGATATGGAATAAAGGTCGAGTTTCTTTTGCGATTTTCCCCCTTACCCAAGGTTAGATGAAACATAAGCTTTGTTTAACAGAACTGCAAAAGATGTACAGACTTCGGAACTTGTTGTATTCAATTCCTAGAGAGAGAATATGTTTTGGTTTATTTTCGTCTTGTCAAGAGATATTTTCTTTTTAATCGATAGATCAAAAATGGTTTCGGTGATATGAATTATGAGGTCGTGCAAACCTTATTTGGTGCAACAAACAAGAAGGAGCTGGAAGAACAAATAATCCAGAAAACAATAGATTCTAGTAAGAAATTTTCATCGTTCAACAAAAATCCATGTAAACTCGAAACTCGACTCTCCTAGAAAGAAAATAAACTTTTCAAATGTTCTCAGCATGTATTTATATGCTATATCAAAAATACTATACACCGTTGGAAAGGTATTTTCAAGGAGAATAATCAAATAGATTAAAGACTTTTGAAAATTTGGAAAATGAAGATGAAAAAGAAAATGTAGTTTTTCCAGGTTTTTCTTCTGCTTCAAAAATAGTGACACCAGACGTTTTGGAATATTTGAACCTTGCTGTTGTGTTCAGATTTTGCGTATCTCTCTCAGATAATGAGTTGCATTACGTGGTGAATTAGGTCATTTTTGCTGTTTTTGGTCATTTTTAGCCGTTTTAGGTCTACTTCAAAAAATGACTAACTTTTTATGCAACAAAGCTGAACAAAGATAGGAAAAGCAAGGTTCAAATATTTCAAGAGTCTGATGCTATGATTTTTTTAATTTTGATTTCACTGCATTTGATTGTTTTTTACCTGAGGACAAAAGGGTTTCTATCCCATTGAGATTTCGATAAAAATTTTCATCCTCACTGCAAGAAGAAGTTCTACCGGGGCTATGAGACAGGGATGTCTATTGTGTTATGAAATATTTTGACTACTTTTGAAGACTACAGAATTTTCATGGATGGACTTTTCTTGTTGAACCCGGTAAATAACGACTAGTATTGACATATAACGATGACAGATGAACAACTGTACAGGTTTGTTACAGACTTCATGTAGACGACAATTAATAAGACATTTTTTTACATATTTTTCTATTTATGCAAGCCACCAAAACAACAAACGTCTAAACTTTGGTAGAACTTGCAAGAACCTCATAACTGATTAAACTGACCAACTGACACCTTTGTAAACGTAATTACAAATAATGACAAATATTTTGCTCATAGTATAGAACGACCAGTATTGACATATAACGATGACAGATAAACAACTGCTCAGGTTTGTTACAGACTTCATGTATAGACGACAATTAATGCGACATTTTTTATTTCTCTATGATTTAACATCACTTAGTTATGGCTCAAATTTGACTTCAGACATATTTGCTAAAATATATGATAAAATATAAAGTATGATGAATTATAAACCTAGAAAATGCAAAGAAAAATTTCTTTTTTCAGGTATTTTTGAGCTTGTTGGTGTATTTTTAGCCTTCGGAATATCTGTTTCCATTAGTACAGAAGCCGGTCTCTTTGTGTTCGGAGATACGGAGAGAAAGATTCATCTCTTGTTTAATGACCAAACAACAGAATACTGTTGTTTGTTGAAAGGCGTATCATTTGAAAAAACCTGCCGCCAACACAACCACTATTGTAATGCGGTATTGACGGCAACACAAACATTCCAGTGCCAAAGTTGTTTGCTGGAGTACCACATATTCTGTGCCGCGGACGATCGTGATTGTGGGTGTTCATCAGAATCTCAAGTAATACAAATGTAAGTGATTGATAGACCTTTTCATAAATTACGTCACGAACATCACTTACCTCGTATCCAAATAATTTCCATGGTGATCATATCCCTTGAGACATTAAATGTTTTTTTATGAATAGAAAGTAGTTGTAATAAAATCCGCTGGGAGTTAAAGGACCTTTTCCAGCAACAACAATCTCTTGCCAATTACATTTCAGGATCAAAGAACATATTCTTCAGGGTGATGATAAACATATAGAATCAATGCTGCTCTTCAAACGAGATAGGCAATTAGAGGTAACTTCATTCAGTGATAATTTTGCGATTCATGCAAACCTTTCTTAAGAAAACAGTCTTAAGAAAAAAGATAACGTATAATTGATCTAATAACATCATGCGAACGATCGAAAATAATATTTGGTCGAAATATTTTTAGTGCAATATGGTTAATTTGATTTCTCCTTTTCAAATATATTATTGACATAACTATATTGCAGAAAAGAATGCTCCACGTTCAAACAGCTTATGAATTTCAAGAATTATGACTAAAATTTGTACCTAAACTCATACTTAGTTTCGAACAACTTTGATTATAACTATCTTTTGGACGATGGTGGATAAGGAATTTGTATATGATTCGTTCTTGAAGTCTAATATGTTTACTTCTACTATATAAACTTTATAATTGCTTCTCATTTAGAGCTATATCCTCCAGATTCTGAAAGGAATTTATCCTGCCTGTCGTACCAAAATTGTCACGAAACTTGTCAACGATCGGGATGCAGAAGAAAATAGATTTTTTATGAAAACTATGTCATCTTCAAAAGTAAGTTCTGTTGTCTAACATTTTACGGCATGAAGACTGTTCAGCTCTACCTAGCGTAAAAAGTTCTCTGAAATCTTTCGCTTTGTCATTTTCTAAAAGGAATTTTTAACATGAGCTTGTTTAGCTGATAGAAGTAACGATAATTTAGATTTTAAAACAGATTGGGCCGTAAAGTTTTGCCTTCACTGCTTGATTTCAAGGTTGTTTTTTTCTTGTGGTATAAACTTTTTTCCAGAAAATAAATTCTTCAAAATTTCGGTTTGGTAATGTTTTTTTTAATGATTCGTTTGATTTTTTGATAATGCATTATGACCACTTTAAGTGATTGCGATCGTAGTAAAATATCGTGGTTAATATTGATATGCTTAGGTAAATGTCTCAATACAGCTCAACAAGGCTTTTTATACAGGGTGGGCTTTAAAATGTATTAATGAAGTCTCTTTCAAAGAATTTTAGCATTCCTTACTTTTTTTAAACCAAAGAAATTCACGTTATTTTTTTAAATTTCTAAGAGCGATGGCCGAGTCCTAGAACACCCCCTTCTCACAGACCCACTGGGACCCCTTCCCACTGGAAAAATTAGCCAAAATATTGTCCCCAGTGGAAACTGTACTCAAATTTCTGTCTCCACTGAAAATGATCAGATAAGCAAATCTTCACTGTAAAATATTGTGCTATTTTTTCCATCCCCACTGTATTTTTTGGCTCGAAGACAATGGATTTCAAATCCCCGTGCCATACAAAAGATCGGATAATCAATCCTCGTCGAGTTTTGGTTATTTTTACCCCCACTGGCTGATAAAATCCTACTGGGTCTGCGAGAAGGGGATGTCTTAGATAGCCAAGTCAGCTGGCTGTGATTCCCTCAAAAACAATCGAGAGAATGCCTAAAAGTCCTAGATTACTTGGCTCTCCATGTAAAATATTGACTCTTTCAATCGAATATAATTATTTTAACACAGTTTTGTGTCCAGTTCGTGAAATAAAAAATCTAGTTCTAAACGAGAACAAAAAATAATATCTTTGACCTTTTTAGCGCAAATTCGCTATCGATTGCATAAAGTCATCACTCACCATTGATGCGAAAATGATTATCGAAAACCGTTTTTCTTCAGTATTGGTGGATATGGTAATTGAAAGATGGTTGTTGCCAGAGGTTAGTGTAAAGTTATTTAAGTCTGCTTGAAGCCATTACATTTAATTGAATTGGATAAATATTTGCTTTTTTAGTCCGAGTATTAAAAAAAAACATGGATGTCTAAAGCGAGAACAATATAAGAACAATGCTAAGCCTAGAATTTGACACAAATTAAATGGTCAACGTACAGTCAACTCTGCCTGATTCTCTCTAATACCTCTCGCTATTCGAATTTTCTGTAATTCTCTTTGGGAAACAATTTTCATTTTCTTCTATTTTAAGGTTATCATGGAATTGATAAAAAGAATGGTTAGAGGAAAATGCACGAATCTAATGCTTGAGCGCTCACTATTCCGATTGAGCAATGGCTTTGTATAGTTTTATATATATAATATATGATTTACTATAAAAAAATTAGGAGCGTAGAGATTAATCAAGAGATGATGATTTTGGCTCAGAGATCTCTCTTCTTCTGTATACTTTTTTTCTTTTTTGTTAATTGAGTATAAGGGAACTTTGTATATGAAATATCAGAATATCTTTTGATCAAATTTCGCAGAATGAACATCGATGAAGTCGATACAAAAAGTGGCTTTTTTAACCGTTGGGTTATAGGTGTAACCAAGTGTTAAAGGTTTTGTGTTTCATATATTTTTTGAAATTCTATTTTGTATTTTTATATTTTTTATAAGAGATATTCTATCATTGTAAACTTCTTCATTTTGTTATACATGGAGTACTCGAATTAACGTTTTCAGAGTAATAAATCTGTAGTTCGAAATGATTTTATTGATTGAATACCTTTCCAAAATGTTAAACGTCCCAGCTGGCACACAACGTTGTTTCAACGTTCATCTAACGTTATATGGGCGTTGTGAACGTTAGCTGGGGTTGCACAATTGTCTAAGTTTGCTTGATTGTCTAAGACCTTGGAGTAACCGTTGATTTTTGAAATGAAAGTCAAATGAGTACAAAAATTACATTGAAAATAGATAACGTCAACAGCTACTATCGAAGACCGTCTGAGGGTAGTAAACCTCTAGGAAAGGTCGATAAAATTTCGGAATTATATATAAAACACTCCAGGTAACTGAAATTCACATTCCATATTGGATATAGGGCCCTCTGACTTCAATAGAGTGCTATCTGACGCTCGTAACCTCTCAAATAGGAATGGTCGATAAAATTTCGGAATTGTTTTCAAGAAGCTGTTTTTCTATCCCTTTACACTTCTCAGAATGCTTCCATGCTAAAAAATCTTATAGTGCTTCTGTTAGGTCCTTACCAGTAGCAGTAGCTTTTAATTTTCTGATGGGCGACACAAACTCGGAATTCGAAACAAAAACGACCAAGGGACACGAAATCAAAATCCTCAAAGAGATATGACTCAAGCTATACCAGATAGTACTATTTTGGGTTCTTCTTAAGTTTTAATTTTCTGATGGGCGACACAAACTCGGAATTCGAAACAAAAACGACCAAGAGACACGAAATCAGAATCCTCAAAGAGATATGACTCTAGCTATATTAGATAGTACCATTTGGGGTTCTTCTTAAATTTTAGTTTTCTGATGGGCGACACAAACTCGGAATTTGAAACAAAAACGAACAAGGGACACGAAGTCAAAATCCTCAATGGCATACTGACTCTAGCTATATTAGATAGTATTATTCGGGGTTCTTCTTAAGTTTTAGTTTTCTGATGGGCGACACAAACTCGGAATTCGAAACAAAAACGACCAAGGGACACGAAATCAAAATCCTCAATGGCATACTGTCTCTAGTTATACCAGATAGTATTATTCGGGGTTCTTCTTAAGTTTTAGTTTTCTGATGGGCGACACAAACTCGGAATTCGAAACAAAAACGACCAAGAGACACGAAATCAAAACCCTCGATGACATATTGTCTCTAGCTATACCAGATAGTATTATTCGGGGTTCTTCTTAAGTTTTAGTTTTCTGATGGGCGACACAAACTCGGAATTCGAAACAAAAACGACCGAGGGACACGAAATCAAAACCCTCGATGACATATTGTCTCTAGCTATATTATATAGTATTATTCGGGGTTCTTCTTAAGTTTCAATTTTCTGATGGGCGACACAAACTCGGAATTCGAAACAAAAACGACCAAGAGACACGAAATCAAAACCCTCGATGACATATTGTCTCTAGCTATACCAGATAGTATTATTCGGGGTTCTTCTTAAGTTTTAGTTTTCTGATGGGCGACACAAACTCGGAATTCGAAACAAAAACGACCGAGGGACACGAAATCAAAACCCTCGATGACATATTGTCTCTAGCTATATTATATAGTATTATTCGGGGTTCTTCTTAAGTTTCAATTTTCTGATGGGCGACACAAACTCGGAATTCGAAACAAAAGCGACCAAGGGACACGAAATCAAAACCCTCGATGACATATTGTCTCTAGTTATACCAGATAGTATTATTCGGGGTTCTTCTTAAGTTTTAGTTTTCTGATGGGCGACACAAACTCGGAATTCGAAACAAAAACGACCAAGGGACACGAAATCAAAACCCTCGATGACATATTGTCTCTAGCTATACCAGATAGTATTATTCGGGGTTCTTCTTAAGTTTTAGTTTTCTGATGGGCAACAAAAACTCGGAATTCGAAACAAAAACGATCAAGAGACACACAATCAAAATCCTCAAAGAGATATGACTCTAGCTATATTAGATAGTATTATTCGGGGTTTTTCTTCAGTTTTCGTTTTCTGATGGGCGACACAAACTCGGAATTCGAAACAAAAACGACCAAGGGACACGAAATCAAAACCCTCGATGACATATTGTCTCTAGTTATACCAGATAGTATTATTCGGGGTTCTTCTTAAGTTTTAGTTTTCTGATGGGCGACACAAACTCGGAATTCGAAACAAAAACGACCAAGGGACACGAAATCAAAACCCTCGATGACATATTGTCTCTAGCTATACCAGATAGTATTATTCGGGGTTCTTCTTAAGTTTTAGTTTTCTGATGGGCAACAAAAACTCGGAATTCGAAACAAAAACGACCAAGAGACACGAAATCAAAACCCTCGATGACATATTGTCTCTAGCTATATTAGATAGTATTATTCGGGGTTCTTCTTAAGTTTTAGTTTTCTGATGGGCAACAAAAACTCGGAATTCGAAACAAAAACGACCAAGAGACACGAAATCAAAACCCTCGATGACATATTGTCTCTAGTTATACCAGATAGTATTATTCGGGGTTCTTCTTAAGTTTTAGTTTTCTGATGGGCGACACAAACTCGGAATTTGAAACAAAAACGACCAAGAGACACGAAATGAAAATCCTCAATGACATATTGACTCTAGATATATTAGATATTACTATTTTGGGTTTTCAGCTTTTAGTTTTCTGATGGGTGATACAATCTCGGAATTCGAAACAAAAACGACCAAGGGACACGAAATCAAAACCCTCGATGACATATTGTCTCTAGCTATACCAGATAGTATTATTCGGGGTTCTTCTTAAGTTTTAGTTTTCTGATGGGCGACACAAACTCGGAATTTGAAACAAAAACGACCAAGAGACACGAAATGAAAATCCTCAATGACATATTGACTCTAGATATATTAGATAGTACTATTTTGGGTTTTCAGCTTTTAGTTTTCTGATGGGTGATACAATCTCGGAATTCGAAACAAAAACGACCAAGAGACAAGAAATCAAAATCCTCATTGACATTTTGACTCTAGCTACAATCAGGGACAAAATACTTGGCACTTGGTACTTGGTAAAAGGGAAATTCACCGGGGTGTTTTGAAACCACAATCGATTTGTAAGTGCTCTAAAGTAGGTTCGAAGGGTAGAGTTTTAACGCTAGACTTAACACTTAGGACCTTAGGAACAGAGGATCCAAAAGTTTAAAAATGGTCCAGTAGGGCTTGAAATTTAGCCTAGAAGCCAATAAATTCCTCCCGGATCGAAATAATCGATGGAATCAAGTTGAGGGCCTGAAATTGACATTCTCGCTCGAACTTCAATTTTTGAAAAATGGTAAATTAGCCAAAAGTGCAAATATATTATGGCACGGATTGTATACGAGATAGTATTATTCGGGGTTTTCAGCTTTTAGTTTTCTGATGGACGATACAAACTCGGAATTCGAAATAAAAACAACGAAGAGACAAGAAATCAAAATTGGCTCTTCCAAAAAAAAATTTTAATGTGGGGGTGGGGGGGGGGCTGGAGGATAAAAAAATTTGACCACCCAAAACAAAAATGACTAAGTGTAAAAGAAATAAAAAACCTTCAATTTAATCTACCTTTAAATCTGGTGAAAAGACAGGATAGGATAATTAAAAAGGTAAACAATAAAACTAAATTATTGGTCTTGAATTCATCTTTAAATTTATTTACAAAAAACTTAATTATAAGTTTCCCTAAGAAAATGAAAATGTAATAATATATGAACTATTTTTCATTTGCTTTTTTATTTCTGAACCAGAAAAATAATTTGCAATGGGCGATAAATCGTTCTGGGGTCATGTACGCCAGCTGTGATTTAAGTTTTTTTACTTTGGCATTTTCCTGTTCGTTGATCTCCGAATTGATTTTCTCCAGGAACGAATAAAAGGCCATGTTGTACCCCAGTGAACAAGCTGAAAAATATACACGTAATCATGGAATAAAATGATTCAAAGGAAACATTTTGAGTGCAAGTTTCAAAAGTTACAAAATTTGAGTTAAAGGTGTTGAATCTGTTTCTTGTCGTAGAATACTTTGTAAAGAAATTGTATTAAAGCAATTTGAATAACATGAAGGACAAATAAAATTTTATAACAATCTGGGTCTTTCTAGCTTACCGGTATGGTTTCTCCAATGGAAACGGTCGACAAGAAACTTCGTCCACTGGAAATAGAGTGGATCTCTATTCAATGCGTACGTGTGTAGATGACAGGCGTTGTCGTAAATGATGTATTTGGGTGCTAAAATCAAAAAGAAAACTATGCAAAGAACATATCTCGTTTCAAAATAAGACCTTTTGGCAGTAGTTTTTAAACAAGTAAATGATGCTCGACGTGGTTCTGAAGTTGTAGAATTTCTTTGTTTATACCTGTAGGAAGTCTTGTCTTGAATATCGTAAAAGGTATGTTTGGCGACTCTTCTTTTTCCATAACTTGGAAACCAAAACATACACCTAAAACATAATAAATGTGTTCAAATTCACTATGTGAATCATAGTAAATTGAGACAACTGACATGATAATGAGAAATTCAAATGTTAATGGTTAGTTCTGAAAATCCAAAAGACCAAAGGTTAAAAAGTAGAAAAAGTAAAATACCATGTGGACAATAAATAGTGAAGATTCCAGAGGTGAGATTTGGATGCCCTCTATAATTCTTTCGACAATCCTTTTCCTTCTTTACCACCTTGTCTTGGACATAACATCCACGCTTACGCAAAGGTGGGAGATTGGGAAAGCTTAAACGGAATATGAAACGTACAAAGATACATTTTCTCAGGTGATAGAAAGGTTTATTTTCAATTCATTAGTTAATTGAAACATTAACTAATGTCACTATTTTTCCAAGCTGGGTGAGAAACAAAACAAATCAAAAAAAGTTAATTTTCTTCCGTCTATAATAATCAATTAAGGATCCCCTTTTTCCCTGAAAAAAATTGCTGAAGAACCAAGCCTGAAAGAATAATTTTGGGACACATTTGAGGCTCATTAGTCGAAGAACGTCAGGTTTTAGCCCTTTTCTTCACAGAAATTAATGGAAATCAATATAAGAAGAAGGAAAAGCCGAATCGCGACAGTTTTCTGTCACGAAATATTTTGAAAAGCTCAATTCACGCAAGTAAATTCCTGCAAAAAAGCGAAAATTCAAGAATTCTTTCCTAACGTATTCGATACAAACATATATCAGATGTAGACTCACTTCAATCTTACCTACAAATTTCTGATGTGCTTGTACACTTTTCAGTGTTAATTCTTTCAGCGACTTTGAAAGGCTGTTTAGCTTTGTCTGTCAAATCGAGAAGCAAACCTTTAAAATCATCAGGAAGCTGGTTTTCGATTGTCAATGATGATAGGAGAAGGTGGAAATGTGGTAGGTGATGTTGGATCTCTTCCATAAGCTTACTGTCTGACTTGACATTAGGCTGAAGCATTTTCAATGCCAATTCGCAAACAGCGTCAGATGGCTCGATATAAGAACATACCGGTGACGTGGATACAAGTAGCTGAAAAATATTTTTTGAGGCTCTTGGGAAACTTTTTAACGTTCGTGTATGTGTCCAATGACCATTTCATAATGTTATAGATGGTTCTGTATTTGGTTCTCATCTCTAATATCAATGAGTTCGACTGGAATTTGGTTAGTTTCGCATCTACCCATTTCTTCGTCCTCTTCCGAATGTTTTGTTCTGAAATCGCAATTCTATCCTCATGTTTTCTGGAGGAATAACAAAAACAGAGAAATTTGACAACATAATTAATTTTACTTACTGACAAAGTTTATTTGATTAAAAAAGAACAAACAAGTTGCGTTGTAGATCTAGCCATGTCACAAAATATTGTGGTGAATATTTCCCTGAAATTTTAATTGACGTATTTTGATATATTCAGGGGCAAGCATTTGCTCCAGAACGCAACATTTTGAAAAGGACCATAAGCCCCTTTTGTACTTACAAGGCCTAATCATTTTTGGAAGAAATTTTGCGAAAGTCGTCTTCGAAACAAAATTCTTCTTTTTAAAATTGATAAATCAAAATTTAGAACATTTTTTTTAGAAAATCTCAATTTTTTTTGAACAGTTTGCTTTTTTACCATTTACAGTACACAAATTTTGCTTTGCTTTTCATACTCACACCATCTGTTTTGCGATCAGTAATTGGGTATACCCGGGTATACTAACTGCATTTTACAAATTTGACAATCGGGTCACCGCCGTACTGACTGTCATAGGTGTCGTGGTGCAACTGCCTGCCCCCTTTTATATCTTGTGTTTCACGTAATAAGTAACAATTAAGGTAATCATACGAATATCTTTTATGAACAAATTGATTTCCACTGTCGGATAAACCAGCTGTCAGGAATTTTCGTTGATAACCCATTCCGGTGGCATCACACACTACGATGTCAGGTATCTTGCCACATTGACCACATTTAGCACCGTCTTCAAAAGAGATGGACAACAAATTGAGGAAAGCGTACCACGACGACCGTAAATCATTGTAACGGAATCTTTCAAGGGTTCTTCCTGCGTCACTGTGTTCCTTCACCATTATCTGGTAATATCCGTGAAGGGTGCAACTTGAAACATAAAAAGAATAAAGATAAATAAATAAGAAGCATCTTTGATGCAGTCAAGATATTCTTATATATTTATTGTCTTATTGTAAACTGAAGGTGAACATGTAAATTAAAGGTGTATAATTGAAGAATAACATAATAAAGGCAATATAAATAATTTTTCGTTTAACGTGAGATTCTGTTTAGACTCAAAACTCTAGACCTTGCTTTAGAGCTAAGATCTTTAATAATGCCAACACAAAGTAATAAAATATTTGATAAAAGAAAAAACTTCTCGAGTCCTCACTCCTTTTTATAGTACCTATTGCTATGGAGAAAATGATACATGTAGTCTCTGAGAAGGCTGTGGTGCACCAAAAACTTTTCCATGTTGAGAATGGATTGACATCCACCATCATAATCCCAAACTTTGTGGCACAGTTCGCATTCCTTTGTCTTCACTGAAATGACGATTTTAAATATTTATCTACTTTTATTACAAACAATAGAACCATGAGGCACGTGGCATAAAATACAACCTAGAAATATAGAAAGTGTGCATAAAGACTATACAACCCACCTCTACACATAATCGAATATCCTTTGCAATAAAGCGGAACGTCATAAAAACTGCTTGATGTCATCAAAGCACCACCACAATCTGCACGGCATAACTCATCGTCGTCAGTACAAAGAAAGAGTTCTCCAAATTTTGGCAAATACACATTCGGGGATTGAGTAGTATGTTTCATGTGGAGAGGGACATCAAATGGAATCTGCTTCTTAGAGACTGCGTCTTTGGTTTTCGCGTGTTCAGTGGATGGCTTGATCTTGAAATAATCATCCAAAAATTCAGGTGGCTCATCTTCCTTTTGTCTTTTCTTCAGGTACGTTGTATGGATACAATGGTTTTTGTGACACATGTTGCAGTAAAACCGCGTTCCATTAAACGTCACGACCCCAACATCCCCCTCGAACACCACAAGAACTGTGTTTTTATTGGCGAAAGCGATATCGTATACATCAGTCTCCTAATAATGCAACATAAAATACAGGCTAATTTTTTATCTTCTCAAAAAAGAGAAAAAAGCACAGCTCACAAAAACACAGTCTTGATTTTTCAAAGACCTCAAAGTATGATGAAGATCCAACCAAATCACTAAAAAGAGGCTACAAACAAAATGTTTAAAGCGCAATTATCTATTTAACTAGAGCTCCTAAAACCTATAGTTTTAATTTACTTAAAAGTAATTGTCAATTAACAGGAGAAAAAACAAACGACTGATGATTTAATTCTATTTAAAAACCAACATTCTCTTTTCAAACTACGTAAGTCATCTTCAGTGCATTTCGCATTACTTACCGTTTTGGATTTCAGTGTATGGATTTCAAATGTTTCTAAATTTAGGGAAAAAAAGATCTAATTACTTTGTGTCCTGTAATTAGAATGGCTAATGCGTGCATTGGTAAGAATGAATATTGTTAACCGGCTAATCTTTCGCAATAATTCTGCACGACTATCTGGAAATGCATGACTTCATTCTCATCTAATTTTTCTTGAATTGACGTATTCAACAAAATTTCGAAAAGCGTTCAAGGAAACAGTTCGCAAAATACAATAATGAAAGACTTCGTTTCAGCTGTAGTGGAAATTTTGCCCTCCGGTCATCGCAAAGGCGCCTCAGGCGCGCAAAATTTCCCAGGACAGCCTTCAAGGGTCTCACGAGTCCGTCATTTTGTAAAAAATGTAAAAAACACAAAACAAACGAAAAACACAAAGCAAACGAAACTTTAGCTAAAAAAGTATACCAAAAGGGTCTTCATCTTCGGTCCACCCGTCAAGTTCGGGAATTAGAATCTTTGCAACGGTTTGATGGATGCATAAATCTAATGGAAAGCAAAAATATTTCACATCAGATATTTAAGAAAATGTTTTTTAACTGAAGGTGTAACAGTAAATTCTAACTCCCCTAAATTAATACTACCGGTTCATACTAGTTTATTACAACTTCACCATCAAAATCTGTGGTGTTTTTACAACTCTGCTGATTTCAGATCGATGCCATGAGACTTTTTCTAAGAAAATTCTATTCTAAAGAGGGGAGTCATTATTTATTTTCTAGTTTATTTTGACAAGAAAATTCGTTTTTCCACGGGAAGTTCAAAACCCTTGAGCACTGGTATTTCAAAATACCTTGATCTTTCTGGACATAATCGCTATCAAATGAAAGGCCATCGATGTAGATTTGTTTAAATGGGTCACACGAGCAACCATACAACCAAGATAAGCCTGTCCTCTTGAATTACTAATTTTCGGCGGATAACCACATATTCTTTTTTCTAAACGTAAACAAAAGGAGGAAAACAGTAATTACTCAGTTTTAACTTAAAACAATGAAATTTGGTATAAAACCCTTTAAAGTATCATTCAGTTATATTAGCTCTTTTGAAAATATAAGATTATTTATTGCTAAATAGAGGTAGGGCTATAACAATTTAGGAAGTTAAGTCGTTACTTAATAATACTTACTCGGCCGTAACTTTTTAAAATAAACTTAATCTTTTGAAATAATAAACTTAATCAATGGCAAGACATTATTTTTGCTCAATTTTTCTTGAGCTTTTTGTGACAACTTAAAATTATTTGGCGTTAGTAATTATGAAAAACCTTTAACGAATAAGTCTTTTTATCAAAATCTGGTAAAATGACAGTGAAAAAATGTTCATCCAGAGTCATCAAAGCTTTAGCCTTCCGTATCTCCAACTCGTATGACGTACATGGCTTGACCTTTACTGTTACCTGGATAGATAAAAAAAATTATTGGAAAATTGAAAATAAATGGAGTTTGATTTGGATACCACTCCAAAGAGACTTACCAGAATAAAATATATCCCGCAAGTTTTCTTTCTTTATTATAACCCAGGTTATAAGAACATTTACAAGCTGAAATTCAAAAACAAAATAGGAGCATCACAAGAACATGACCAGTCTGATTAAGCGATTAATTTCTCAACAAAATAAGCACATCAAGGCCTGGCCAAAATTAACAGTTCCAATAAAAAAAACTGTACTAAAATAAAACCAAATTTACCGAAGATGAAAAGTTGGTGTTTGTTATTTGTTTGTCTTCGGAATGCGATGAGCCTACGGTTACTTCCTGGTTTGATAAGAAAGGATTAGGTTGTATACTTTCGTGAATCGTTCAATAATCTGAATATGAATGATTCTAGTAGTATTATAGAGCATAGCAGCATTATTCTATTTACTAAAGATTATTTACCATAGCTATTGGTGGAGTAGAGACATCTTCCTCTTCAAGTTCAGTAGATTCAATTGTTATTTCCTAAAAAAAGGAAAAAAGATTTTATTTATTTATAGTATGAGGAATGAAGATAAATTCTCAATTTCAGTTGAGCTAAAATTTCAGAATGTTTACATGCTATGTACGAGGGCTGAAAAGTTAAACCTATGGTGCTGAAATTTGGCACACGTATTCCTTAGGTGACACGATTTTATCCAATTTTATTATCATCATTTGCGCTTTTTACGTCATGAAAACGTTCGAATTCAAATATTATTTCTACAAATGTCATGTGATTTTTTGCAAAACCTAAAAAATAAATCTAGTAAATCTAGACTAATTAAATTTGCAATCTCCTTAAAACTGAAACTCCCCTCAACCCGAATGTTTTTGCTATGGGGGAATTTACTGTACTTTCTAACGAACATAAGTTGTTTTCAGAGGCGTTGCTTTTTGTTAAAGAATGATTCTTAATTTCTGAAGAAAAGATTATTGATTGTGGTAACTATAAAATACTTTTTTCCAAACAAAAGAGTCGATCTTTTTTTCTAGTTTTACTAGCATGAAATCTATTTTAACGTAGATACTGCAGTTGAGCCCAGTGCGTTTCAGTGCGTTTATACTATATATTTATAGTATGTGGAATGCTGATCAAAGCACTCATTCAAATAATGAAATATAATGAAATTCTGTTTACAAATACATACCTGTATAGGAAATGGTGGAGGGGCATCAAAAGCATCAAAAGTTTCAATCATCTCAGAAACTGATCCATCTTGGATACAATCTTTAGTCTAAAGCAATAAGAGAAATGGTACTTCAAATTAATTACTGCACTTTTACCTGTTGTTGAGTATTTTATGGCAAACCTATGAAGTTTAAGTTCTACCGATCATGATTAAATCTATTTAATACAAAAAAATCATCATTAATCAAGAGAAGCAACTTGGGCCTAAATTGAACTAAGAACACCTTAAAAAATTTAATTTAATTTTATCGTTAGACAACACACAAGCAGTTATCTACAAAGTTCTGACCTGCTCATATGGAGGTTTAGGCTGGCGCATCTTTTTGAACTTGAAAACCTTCTTTTCTGAAAGTTCTTCATTTTGTTTCTCATCCACTGATCTCTTAGAAGTCTTTGAAAATTTATAAAATCTATTACTTATATCTTTATCCATGGCTAAAAAAGAATTCATGTAGGGAGAACAAGATTCATTGTACTTTAAATTTTCCAAAATGATATGTAGAAAATCTTCCACTTGTAATTATCTTATTTTAGGCTTGCAAGATAAAAACTATCACGTTCCTTCACATCCGAGTTTGATACATAAATGAGGTTAGTCAAAAAAATCGATTTAAAGGAGTATTAAAGAAGGAAAATACTGATAGTTTTTCGTAACACTGTTCAGTGCAATAAATATATTGAATTAATAATAAAAGAAAAAAATATTATTAAGCGAATTTCAAAAGAATATTCTATATAACATGAGAACTTTTACATAAATACGTGAGAAATTCAAAGAATTCCTGTCCAACTATCTAAAAATATATATACACTATATTATATCTAATTACACTTAAAAGTATTAAATACAGGTAAAAAGAATGTGACGATTAATTTAAACGAAAGGCATACCAGCTCAAATTTGTTAAACCTTTGTAATTAAAAACACACTTAGTTCAATTTATTATAAAAAACATGAGTTTATCTTATGTAAGATATTACTAATTATACAAAACTGTTTCAAGCAAAATAAAATTTTCAGAAATAAATATTGTAATGGTTTGATCAATATCTTAAATATAATTCTTTGATAAATTTCAAAATAATATATTTTTCGAATTATCAACTATTCAAAATGAATTGAAAACAATAATCAAAATATTCATTTTTATTCATTTATATATTGGACACACGGAGAAATATTAGTACTTTGAGAATATTCCTTTTCAAATGTCCAGGTTCTGCTAGAAATGTAACTATTTGAAACATATCGGCAATGTAGTAAAGGTAATCATGTAACAGTTAAAATGATCATAAATTGGATTAAGAACCCTAAAAATTGCATCCCAAGACAATAAAATGTAAACAATACTGCTGTTGTTTTTTTTGTTTAGTCAAGAATATCATTAAGTACTTTTTGAAACTATTATTAAAAGACTAAGTAAAGATATAATATAATTCTCTATTCCACAGATGAAGACTCTTACAAATAATTTTATCAGATATTGATATTTCTCCCATTTCATTTCATATTCGATTGCTCAAAGTTCAGTCTTTTCCTATAAATTTACTGTGTGTTTTTTGGCTTTATATAGTTAAACCCGATTTGTTTGTCATATCATGCATTTCTGTTGCCATAATTCAATTTCAAACATTATTTTTGCCTTTTCTCAAATTGGGTTCCCCTCTGCTAAGTTTGTAGCTTGATGTTTGTGCGTGTGTCAGTGTCACGTTTGTCCTTAAGTGAGTTGTATGAATTAGTTTCTTCTTCCCCAATTTTATTCTTGTTGTTAAGTAGCTTTGGTTTATTACTTCTGAATCTAGCTTTTTCAAATAAAACCAGTCTGTAAAAAATTCGAAACATGTTTGACCAAACCAGAGACTCTAAATATAAGATAGGAAGAATAAAATTATAATTAAAGCTAAAGATGCAAAAATAATGATTTTTTTTTCAAAACTAGGTCTTTTCAGCTTCATTTACGTCTTCTTTACATATTTATATTGAAATATCTTATATTGAAATATCTTATATCTAATTGACGGATTTCATATAAAATATAAATTCAAAATTAAGTGCATTTTAGGGTCTAACGATAAGACGTGATATTTCACGTTTAAAGCCAGCCATCAAACTAACAACTTTCCTTCAAGTTTCATCACCTCAGAATGAAAGAATAGCCATCGGTCATATTAAAAAAAAATTAAGAACAGAAGAACAAACACGTGCCTTACACAGGGTTTCAGAATTACAGAAATCACCCTTAATTTCTGAAATAGATACGCATAATTTTTTTAAACCTTGATTATCTATCAATACCGTGAGATCGGGTAACTTGCATCAGTAGAGGGTAACATGCATAGCCCTCAAATGAAAGACCTGGCTGGTCATTAAAATACAAAGTTAAATCAAAACAAAAATGGTAGAGTCTGGTAGATTAGAGCTGCGAGCGGAGCTGCGTAGTTTTAGTTTAATTTTTTGTAGTGTTTTGTTAACCTCCCGCTCGCATACCTCGAAATCTTACATGAGGTGTGCATTTGCAACACTTAACAGGTTTTCAATACCCAGTGTAAATACAAAAAGATATTTTGGGCAAAACATATGTTTGAAATCAAAAACGCCAAAAGACAAATTCAAACGGCAACTTTATTTCTTCAGTATATAAAATAATCTTCAAATTAAAGAAAAAAATGACCCCATTGGAAAAATATATTTCATCTACAAAATCCAATTTTCTGAAAAATAAAATTTTATCCAGCTCATCATAAGGCGGCAATCAAAAATATCTTCCATTCGGGTCAATTTGCCAAACTAAATGTGCGCGCGCATCATGTGTGTTAGCCTTAAAAGTGGCCCTTATTTTCGACCCCCAGGGTATTGGCCCTACCGCGTTGCTGAATTTTGACATGAAAATTTCAATAAGGGTACATGAAAAAACTTGAAAGGGACTCAATGTGGGTTAAGTAAACAAAAAATAATGATTCAAAGACAAGCTCCTTTCACCCGTGCCCACCATTATGGGAAAGATCTGAACCTGTGAACAGCGCCCATAAAAACCCGGCGATTTTACCGTCTTTCCGAATCGGGTTTTCTTGTAAATAAACAGTCCCGAATGGAACATATTTTTGATTACCGCCTAACATAATCACCGATTGCAATGCGAATAACCCCATGCATGCCATGCAATTGTTGTGCAAACCAAAGCATAAAGCAAGGATATCCTTCCCGACCTGTCAGTCAGGCGCTTCCTGCGATCAAGGTATACATAATTATACTGCAATTGCAGAAAGTCCCTGACTGCCTGTGCTGTGTGACATGCTATTATGTGTATACATATAGATATATACACCAGTCAGTATGGGAGGGGCATTTTGAAGGTCATTTATGTGAGCTGGACGTCACAAAGAGATAATAACAATTCAAAATTCTAAACAAGTGATTAAATAAATAATGACATACACAAAAACCCTCATTAACCCTAAAAAGGCCTAGCTATAAAAAAACCCGATCTGCCTTTTTTATCTGTCCCTAACAATATAACTACTCACCTTAAATTCAAATCCATCATGAATTTATCAGGAATATTTCTTGTAATAAGCAACCAAGATTATGTCAAACCATTTCCCAGGCTGTTAATTATTCTGTACAACCGAAGAATGAAAGAAAAAGCAAAGAGAACCTAAAGCTAAAATCGCCCTGTATGGAGGGGTCAAATGTCTATTTCTGCAGCTCAAGCTACCATTATGTTTTTTTAATCGACGCGAACGGAAGAGGAAAGAAAAATCGGAGGAGTTTGCTTTGGGCGGTACGATTGTTTGTGTTTCAAAATCCGAAGCAAAAAAT
>NW_027103991.1:0-2965 GCF_902728285.1 Clytia hemisphaerica
CCTAATAAGGTAATGTTGCAATATATGAAATACTGAAATCGTCGGATATTTTTGACGGAAAAACAATCCTAGGCAGATTCTATAGTTCTATAGTTTGTTAGTTCCATAGTTCTATAGTTCTATAGTTTGTTAGTTCCATAGTTCCATAGTTCTATAGTTCTATAGTTTGTTAGTTCCATAGTTCCATAGTTCTATAGTTTGTTGGTTTGTTAGTTCTATAGTTCCTTAGTTCTATAGTTCTCTGGTTTCTTAGTTCATTGGTTCATGGTTCTATAGTTTGTTAGTTCCATAGTTCCATAGTTCTATAGTTCGCTGGTTTGTTAGTTCTATAGTTCTCTAGTTCTATAGTTCTATAGTTCTTTGGTTTCTTAGTTCATTGGTTCTATAGTTTGTTAGTTCCATAGTTCCATAGTTCTATAGTTCGCTGGTTTGTTAGTTCTATAGTTCTCTAGTTCTATAGTTCTATAGTTCACTGGTTCATGGTTCACTGGTTCCATAGTTCCATAGTTCTATAGTTCGCTGGTTTGTTAGTTCTATAGTTCTATAGTTCTCTAGTTCTATAGTTCTATAGTTCACTGGTTCATGGTTCACTGGTTCACTGGTTCATGGTTCTCTGGTTCAATGGTTCTCTGGTTCTCTGGTTCACTGGTTCTCTGGTTCATGGTTCACTGGTTCTTTGGTTCGTGGTTCTTTGGTTCTCTGGTTCTTTGGTTCACTGGTTCATGGTTCATGGTTCTCTGGTTCACTGGTTCTCTGGTTCATGGTTCTCTGGTTCACTGGCTCATGGTTCTCTAGTTCAATGGCTCTGTGGTTCTCCGGTTCACTGGTTCATGGTTCTCTGGTTCATGGTTCTCTGGTTCTTTGTTCTCTGGTTCTTTGGTTCGTGGTTCTTTGGTTCATGGTTCTCTGGTTCTCTGGTTCTCTGGTTCATGGTTCTCTGGTTCACTGTTCTCTGGTTCTTTGGTTCGTGGTTCTTTGGTTCTCTGGTTCATGGTTCTCTGGTTCACTGGTTCTCTGGTTCACTGGTTCTCTGGTTCACTGGTTCATGGTTCTCTGGTTCAATGGTTCTCTGGTTCATGGTTCATGCTGGTTGGATCGTTGGATCATTGAATTGTTGGATTGCTGAATCATTGGATCGTTGGATGTTTGGATCGCTGGATTGTTGGATCATTGGATCATTGGATCATTGGATCATTGGATCGTTGGATTATTATGTCATTGGATCGTTGGATCATTGGATCGCCGAGTCCTTGGATCGTTGGATGTTTTGATCGCTAGATCGTTGGATCGTTGGATCTCGAATCGCTGGGAAATTGGATTATATAGTTTCGAGTCTGAAATTAAATTAAATTCCGCGAAAATTTCTTCCCTTAAGGTAGTTTCGATTAAGAAAGGGAAAATTTCGATTTTAAAGACTATAAATATTAATCCTGGCAAGAAATTATTTCGATGACCCATCACTTTTTTTCCATTTTCGTAAGTAATATTTTTTCGCAAAAGTTAGTTTCCTATAAAGAACCAGTGAACCAAAGAACCGATGAACCAGCGAACCAGTGAACCACGAACCAATGAACCAGTGAACCATGAACTAGTGAACCAAAGAACCACGAACCAAAAAAACCAGTGAACCACGAACCAATGAACCAGAGAACCACGAACCAAAAAAAACAGTGAACCAGTGAACCAATGAACCAGAGAACTAGTGAACCAAAGAACCACGAACCAAAGAACCACGAACCAAAGAACTAAAGAACCACGAACCAAAGAACTAAAGAACCACGAACCAAAGAACCACGAACCAAAGAACCGGTGAACCAGAGAACCATGAACCAGTGAACCATGAACCACGAACCAAAGAACCAGTGAACCATGAACCAGTGAACCAAAGAACCAGTGAACCAGTGAACCAAAGAACCACGAACCAAAGAACCAAAGAACCACGAACCAAAGAACCAGTGAACCAGTGAACCAGAGAACCATGAACCAGTGAACCAAAGAACCACGAACCAAAGAACCACGAACCGAAGAACCATGAACCACGAACCAAAGAACCACGAACCAAAGAACCAGTGAACCAGTGAACCATGAACCAGAGAACCATGAACCAGTGAACCAAAGAACCACGAACCAAAGAACCACGAACCAGTGAACCAAAGAACCACGAACCAAAAAAACCAGTGAACCATGAACCAAAGAACCACAGGGTGGCCAGCGATACTGGAAATACTTGAAAATACTTGAATATACTGGAAAAAAATATTGGTACTTGATTATACTGGAGTTTTTGAAAAAATGCCCATTTTTCCAGTATATACTTGAAAATGGTAAATTGGAATACTTGAAAATACTTGAATTTCTTTTTTCAATCAAATCTTCTATTTCCAGGGCTCTTACAGGCTGTTTTGAAGTATAAATTTTCAAAAATTTTCTATTCGGACCCAACCATGGTGGGTCCTCCTGATAACAATGTATTGTACCCTATTTGTAAGGTTAGACATTCTTGGTTGGTCTTATTCACTTAACCTATTTGATATGGCTTTTTTTAAAAAGATGAACCTAATGGGCATACAAAATGAAAAAAAGTAAACGCAGAATCTAGATATTCTTCAGCTCAGTTTTACTGCAAGATAACCCTCATTGAGCATTTCAAAAATCCAGCCTTTGGAGCATGTATGAAAGAAATATCCAATGTGCACATTTCACTCTTTCTCTGCCAAATGGATATCTGACATTGCAAATCAGCTACTGCTGAAAAATGGAGCCCATGGAAATGATTGTGCAGGCTAATGCTAAAGCAGTCAGGGAAAACCTGGAAAACCTGGAAAAGGGCTATTTTTAGAAAAAGTCAGGGAAAATGGAAAAGCCAGGGAATTTTTGTAAAATTCTTCAAAAGTAGGGAAATCAGGAATTTCTTTCTAGAGTCCCTTGAAAATTGATGGTTTTGCCAACTTTGAATCCCTTTTTT
>NW_027103992.1:0-30387 GCF_902728285.1 Clytia hemisphaerica
GTATGTAAAACTATAAAAATAATAAAAATGGAATGTATGGAACAATAAAAAAGTAAAACTAGGCAGCGGTAGAAATTTATTAATTTTGATTTTTAAAGACGTACATTTATGCAACAGGGGAATAGTAAAAAGGGCTATTGATTAATTTATACGTTGTAACTTCCTTTTGTAATGAGCCTATGTGATGGAGAACGTTCTTATATTTTAGCGATAACACACACAAACTTTTTTACTCAATCGCATGTTCAAACTCGATACTTTTATTAGGGACACCCTGTATAATATCTTACGCAGTCAATCATTCAAAAATCTAAAGTAAAATAGTTTAACCTAGTGAACTCTTTGAGGTACTAATTCCAACATTAATGCTTAAACTCCTATCTTTATTTCTATATCATCCAGGCCATCAACTCCAAACACAACGCCCACACCGCCTCAAAAACCATCCACCTTCAAGGACAATATCTTGATCCTTACCACAACCATCTACGCAGCCATTTTAGGCTTTCTAGGTGGCCAAAAACAAATCACCTTAAAAGAAAATATCTTTGCCCTTGCCACAACCATCTACGCAGCTATTTTAGGCTTTCTAGGTGGGCTGCTCAGCAGATGGACAAAATTAAAACAAAAAATTCATTCTTTTAACATCAACCTTGTTTACTATCTGTGCGGGTTTTTAGCATTTAGCATAGTAATTTGTTTGTGCTATGCTGAACTAGACGATGATATCGTTCGGTAAGTGTCTCGTTTATATCTTCCAAGCAGAAAGTTTTCCGTGTATTAATCACTGTTAACGTACTTACTGTATAGACAGTGCAGTGTAAAGATGCAAAGTGGAAAAGCAAAGTTTTTTGTAGACAAAAGTCTTCAAGAAAAACAAGAAAAACACCTTAGAGGTCAATTTTTAAATTTGCTTATAATCAAAGAAAAAATTTTGAATGGTATTTCTTCCACTATTTATCAATTTTCTACAAAATATTTTGGAGGAAATAATACCTGGATCTTTATAAATATTGTTTATTGGTTATATATTATCTTTCTTTCAGTTCCAAGACTACAGACTTCGGTGATCGCCCTCTAACCGAACCTAAAGTTGCCGGGGACAAAGTCATTCACCTAACTTTACCAATGGTAATCTCAACAGTAGTAGCTTGTCTAGTTGGATCATTTGTGATATCAACCCAGAAGCTCAATCTTATCAAGATTTCAAAACCGAAATCGTTCAGCCGTATCATCATTGCATTTACATGCTTCTTATTGGTATCTTTGACCACATTTTGCTGGTACATGGAAATCATTAAAAACCCCTTAAGGTAATATTGTTTTTCTAATTCCATATTTTATTCAAAATATCATCAATTCAAAATTGGTTTTAGTCGGAACATTAGTTTAATTACTTTAAGGGAACTTATCATGACTAATTCTTGCCAAAATTAAAAAATATATTGCCACATTGCCAAGATAAGTAAGCATATACTAGATGTCACCCGCGTCTTTTGATTGTTAGTGAGGTGCTCGCTACAAAATATTATTTTTCATGATTTACTATACTAAGACCTGAGTTTTGCGTAAAACACTTATTTTTATAGGCAAAAGAGAATATTTTTTCCTCTGCCAATTTTAAAGATTGCTGTCTCGCCAAAATAAGTTCCCCGCCAAATTTGTTTTTTTTAGGATTTTTGCTACCCGCCAAATTTAAATAATCAGCTTTCTCTCTACTAAATATTTTCAGTTTCAATTGGCTTGTTGATTCATTCAGCCCTCATGAATCACCATCCGAGTCATCAAGTTATTTCGAACTTGAATGGGTTTCTAATTATTTTCAAAAGGAAGAGGCTACGTACAAATCTTCTGGGTAAGTATAAACATATTCTACACTCCACTTTAAAACAGAGCCAGTAGGATTCCTTATTACCTTATTGGGGAAAATTTTCGTCGGGGAAAAATATTCGTCACTTGCTGGTAGTTGGTAAACGCATTAAAGTCGGGGAAAATTTTCGTCGGGGAAAAATATTCGTCACCTTTCCCCGACCCGATAAGGTATATTATGGAAAACCGTCCTAATAATTGTCTACGATGAGAAAATCCACTGTGCTGCAATTTTATCCCCGCAAAAAATGAACTAAATTTTCCATACGTTTCTTACATTGGACATCTAGACTGGTCACTGGAACAATGGTCAAATCAATGTTTTGCAAATTCTGCAAAGAATGATTTGTAGCTTTCATCAGCAATTAATAAAAATTAGATCGAAATGGGTAAAAAGCACCTCAACCCTTCAAGTTTTCAGCTGCCTAACCAAAGACCACCACTCTTTTAATAATTTTGTAACTCTTTTTATAGATCGCCAGATATTAGGCATCTGAGAGTAAAAGTACTTTTACAATAGTTTAATTCACAATTCAATTTTCTTATTAGATGGAGCCTGTTTTCATCTCTGTTCGAGCAGCCACCACCTAAAACTTACATCGAGACGATAATCGAATACTTCACCAACGACCTTCCACAAGCGTCATTATGGTAAATGGTTTACAAAAAAAACATGCAAGAAAACTGAGTAAAAACAATTAAAAATACAAAAAACAACAATAAAAAAACGAAAACAAAAACCACCAAAACGCTACGACAAAACAATAGAAAATTAAAACAAACGAAAAGACACGCACCTATGAACATTTAATCAAACTTTGAAGATGAAAATACAAACTAAAGTTCATTTGCTTTAAGTGTGAACTCTTTTTTGGTATCATGTCAAGCCACTCTTACGGGAAGTAGTCTAATCACAGTGAGGTTCTCACATGATAACAAAAAAAAGTGCACATTTAAAGGGAATTGATTTTAAAGTATGTTCACCGTAAGTGTACACTCTTTAGCTTTTATGTGGAAACCACCCTAAACGGGAAAAAGCCTAACTGCGCTGGTATGGTTTCCACATGAAAGCAAAAAGTGTGCACTTATCGTGAAAATATGATTTGCTGATCAATCGACAATGGCTTTGATTCGTATATATAACACCTACTTTGATTGTATAATAATCATGTTTCTATTTTATAATTAAAAACTACAACCTAAAATCCTAATTCAGTACATTTTATCTGGTGGTTTAGCTGAAGTTTAAGCTCTTAAGATGTTTCCAAACCAAGACTTGGTAAATTCCGCAAGAATTCGTTCCTGAAGACAGGTTTGTTGAGAAAAATGACAAGTGCCCAAAAGAATTCGGCTTATTTATCGGTCTGAAAAGAACACCTGGAACCCGCTGAAACTCAAGAACTAAACTTGGAAAATGGGGAAAACGAGCTTTAGCGTAATACACGTTTGTTTTTATAAGAGCATCCAAAATTTTTGAAGCCTTCGATGTTCTTAACTTTTCGGGTTTCAAGCTTAAAACATGTTCTTATTTTAAGCATTTTTGGGAGTATTTTTTTCTACATTTTCCTGAGAAAACGGGTGTTTTAGAGCCCATGAAGCCTTAAAATTTTCAACTTGTTATTAGGATTTTAGCCACCGAAGCCTTATGTTCTTATATAGTTTGTTCTTATAAAAAAACGTGTAAGGACCAGCTTAAAAAGGCTCGATAAGGTAGATGGACTTTTTTTCTACAATGAAATGTCTTGACGGAGTTCATTAGTGATAGTAATTGCACATTTTAGAGTACAATAAGGTTTAATCAATCACAAGAAAAAAGGTGAAAATTACAATTTGTCCGAATCCGTAAGACGAGAAGAGTAAAATTCTGAAATTTCGAGTATTTTCTTCTCCTAGAAAAAAATCAAACATACCATTTTACCATAAATTGGCTAGTCAATGACTGACAAAAGCTTATAAAAAGAATACTTGAGATACCAATCTGGTAATATTCCAAGATGTAATAATACGTCATCTTGATATTTCAATATCCTCTTTGTCGTCAAAGTCAAATTGATCATTAATTTCCTCCTCTTCTCCCTCGTTAAAATCGTCAAACTTATTGTCCGTTTGAAAATCTTTTTGGAATTGTCGGTAATCTTTCATTCGACCATTCGTGACGCGATACACGAAATCAGAGTCTTTAGTAAGTACCAGTGCACGTAATTTGTTTTCTGTAAAACGTGACTTCTCCGTCAGGAAACCCTCCTGTAGTAAATAATGATATCGTTCCTCTAGTCTTACCAAAGATGAGGTGAAGACACGTGGAAATTTGACCAGCAATGCTAAACGCCCATTTGCTTTCTCCGATATAAACGTCACCTGGAATGGAAGAAAGTCAATCAATCAATCAATCAATCAATCAATCAATCAATCAATCAATCAATCAATCAATCAATCAATCAATCAATCAATCAATCAATCAATCAATCAATCAATCAATCAATCAATCAATCAATCAATCAATCAATCAATCAATCAATCAATCAATCAATCAATCATAATCTTCAGGACCTCGACTTCTAAAATCTTAGTAATCGGTCAAAATGTGAACATGTCCAGAGATAAAGTGAAGTACCATATGGAAGAAATTTTGGCGGGAATTCAATTTGGCGGATGGCCGAAATTTTGTCCAAAAAACGCCATTAAATAAGAAAACACCTGTTTTATGGCCTGCAATAGCACACATTTGGGGGAATCAAAACAGTAATTTAAACTAGG
Organism: Clytia hemisphaerica; assembly: GCF_902728285.1. NCBI lineage: Eukaryota > Metazoa > Cnidaria > Hydrozoa > Leptothecata > Clytiidae > Clytia > Clytia hemisphaerica. The sequence continues at coordinate 4,627 of NW_027103992.1, forward strand.
CGGGAATTAAATTTGGTGGATGGCGGTAAATGTTAAATTTCCTTTCCGCCAAAATTTCTTTCCTTCCAGGTAGCAGAAAGAAAGAAGTCTCCACCAAACTTGATTAATTTTAATACCTTTGCTTTAACATTGTCAACGCTGTAAGTTAATATAGCTGGATGTTTCATGACCAATTCGAAGATTTGTTGATCGTTGAATCCAAGTGTTTGAAGATTCTTGATTTTCTCCGTCAAATTGCTTTTAGTATCGATGAGAAGAATTTGAGGGATTTTTTGAATGAGGTACAAGCATCGATCTTGGGTGAGCCGTGGTTGTAATGACAATTCTTGTAAATGGTTGAGCTAAGAGGAAAAATGAGTTTAAAACATGTATTCTTTTTCAGAATAAAACTTAATGAATGAATACTGTAAGGCCTGTTTCCATCGGGAAGAAGCTATTGCTGTGCAATTAAGTCAGTGACAGAAACTTAGTCGAAAATGTGGAAAATTAGCAAATAGCAAAACTAGCAAACCAAAATTTGTTTTGTTTTGTATTCTCGATCTCACGAGCATGCACGCTAGGCCAAAATTTCCGAAAATAGCACCTCACAAATTAGATTTTCTTGTACACAAAATGCATACGCTCTTGTACGCTTTTGTACTCTTGTGCTCTTTTCTCCGCTGAAAGTTTTGAGCGTATAGGAGCGCACATCTCAATCGATAATCTTTGAACTAATCAAGAAAAAGAAAAACTGCTGAGTAAATAAAAAAATGTAATCAAACATATTGTGTTAGAGTCGATGGAAACAGGCCTTTAGAAGAGTGTATGTAGCAAAATTTTCATTGCAGATGTAAAATTGACATTACATACCGGGTGCGCCACAAAAAAGTTTCTCTCTTTGAAACTGATTTTTTCGAAATCTAAGAATTAAGAGACAACAATTCCTATTCCATCAGAAAGAAGAAAGATAAACTTAAATTTTGATGGTTCATTTATTAAATTCGATTCATTGAATCAAAAGTTATGCTCAATTGAATAAAAAAGTTACTTTCAGAAAGTGCCCGAAAACGTTAAAAATCGACCTATTAAATTTTTATTTTAAAATTGGCAATCGTAAGAGGCTTTACATGATTAAGACCATTTTTTCAGTAATTAAACACATAAATTTTGAAACTGATTGATCGACATGGTTTAAAATGTTCATTAAAATCATTCCAATTTACTTTTAACGAAATCTTCCACAGATTTTTGGTTCTAGACCAGATAAAGTCTATGTAAGGCTGGATGTACCTCGAAACCAATATTCGATGTATTTTTTTAAATTTTACCAGACTTTTTGGCTTTTTTCGACGAATCTTCTGCCTTTTATTGAAATTCAATCTTCCTTTATATAACAAACTGTCAATTATACAGCTAATTATCATTTTTAATGACTGAAACGAAAGTACTGATGCATCATGTTATTATGCTTCTGTTTAATTTGATAGGTCGATTTTTAACGTTTTTGAGTACCTTCAGAAAGTAACTTTTTTATTCAATAGAGCATAACTTTTGATCTAATGAACCGAATTTGATAAATGACCCATCAAAAGTTAAGTTTATATATCTTCTTTCCAATTGAATAGGAATGGTTCTTTTAAAATTTTTAGATTTCGGGAAAATTAGTTTTAAAGAGAGAAACTTTTTTGTGGCGCACCCGGTAGGAAATTCACCCACTCGTTATACCGAGGCGATTTTTTGTCACTTTTTACCGAACAATTTTCCACTAAAAAGGTAAATTGAACTAGATCGGTTTATGGGCTCTAGATAACGTAAGTGTTGACTGTATATTCAATTTTTTCGTTTTATCTAGCAAGAGGGAGGTAAAAGAATAAACTTACTCGTTTTTGAAGTGATAAATCCTCTTGTTTGACCAATAAGATTCCTGGACATTTGATAATCATTTCCCTGACAACATCTAACGGTAAATCGATTGTCAGAAATCCAAAAAATCTTTTCCTAAGTTTCGCCTTTGATAATTGTAAAAGTTTTGGTTTGACATAGAATATGGTATGGATATCTTCATCTTTTAAATCATAAGATTTGAAAACTTCAATTAAACGTCTTGTTTGAAGCACTGTTTCGTCTACATCATTTGGTTCGTCTGTAGCCCTGCGAAGGAGCTGAAGGGAGGAAGGGAAAAGGTAAATAATACATCAAAATACTACCGCAAGTTGGTCTAATGTCGACATATATCTCTAACTCCGACATCCTTTCTTTAGAGATATACGAATAATAGGAAGAGATTTCTCTCTATCTTTTCTCTGAAAAGAAGGTTGTCGAAATCAGATGAGGGATGTCGACATTAGACCAACTTATGGAAGTAGGCTGTCTGTTTTCTTATAGCGAAGAGAATATGCCTCAAAAATCACTCATGCTAATAGTCATTTTTTGTTAGAAACAAGTCTCATGATAAACTAGAGTTATTTCCTGAGGTTGAAACGGTTGAAATCGCTGACGTTATGAAAATTCAGTGATGAAGGATTATGGTACGTAAGGTCATAAAATTTGATTGCGATGACAACAATTTAATACATGAATCATACCACAAAGAAAATTGATTACCAAAATTTGATAAGTGGAAGCGTTTTATCAAGTCTGATTGGCATCCCTTATAGCAAAAAATGTGCAAACTGCCAATTACCTACATAGTCACCAAACTTTCACACGAGGTTTGATAGATATCACAATGAAGCAACTCATTGGTTTATTTTAGCGAGACTTTAAAAAATCAGTGGATTTAAAAAGTTGCCCAGTTCATTTATATTGATCAACATTTTTTGTCATCAGATCGATCAATGGTCGATTGGCATTTCATAAAATACGCCACAAGCAACACTTACCATTTTTTCAATATTATGGTGATTGATTCTCAGAAGAGTTCGTAAAATAGAAGTTTACACTATTTATGAAAATAGCAATTGGAGACACAAGGGATTTAAATCACCTTGGTAATTAAAATAGCCCATGCACTCAAAATAATTCATGACAAGGCCTATCAAGTACAAAGTTAAATAAATTTCTGAATTTTTACTATCTTTTTCAGGGGGGGGGTCAGGGTCCAGGATACTAACCCAGGGCCCAAAAACCTGACTTTTCGAGATTTGAAAGTAGTAGACACCACCACCCCCTAAATTGGTATCAATACCAACTTGAAAACTCCAATTTTCTGAAAAAGGGGGGACCCACCCCCCTAAATTGGTATCGATACGAACTTGAAAATCCCGATTTTTCTGAAAAAGGGGGACCCCCCCCCTAAATTGGCTATCAGTAAAAATGCAAGAAGTTATATGCATAGGATACTGCATACAAGGGACGCTAAACAAAATCTGTGGATGTTTTTATTCAAAGAACATTCCTCTTATCAATCACTTATATTATTGTACCACACTTTAGACTCCTGAAAATGAAAACAAGTTTTTCTCATTCTAACACAACGTAAATTAAGTTTCTTGAACTAAATTGAAAAAAATGTATCAAATTTATAAAACTAGTTGACCCGGGGGTGGGGGGGAGTTCAGTCAGGAAAATTGACCGACGGGTATGTGCGGCGGTTAAGGGTATGTTTTTTCAAAATATCAGAAATGCACTGTAAAGGTGGACTCTTGATAAATGCACTGGATGGGTGGAAATTTCAGCAAATCTAGGTAAACTTGCAAATTTTGGCTCGAAAATCTTGATTTTTTGCTCTAAAAGAGGTTAAAATTTGAAAAAAATGCACTGTAAGGGTATGAATTTCACCGATTTTTTTCTGCACTGTAAGAGTGCGATTCTAAAAGCCATTTTTTTCGCCGCACATACCGTCAGTTGGTAAACCCACTGCCCCCCGGGCTAGTTGATAAACTAGACTAGATAAAAAACTCATTGTATTAGGCACGCCTTGAGTCTTTGTAACATAGCCTGTATGATGAACGTTATGTACAGAAAAATTTTATCACGACTAAAAAAGATCTAAGATCTGCTAAGACTTGATTCAGTTTGTTCAACTCTAGTTTCGAATGAATTTGGGTTGATTGAAAGGATCGAGAGCAGCAAAAGTTAAATAAGAATTTAATTTCAATTATAGAATGAAGAATGCTTTTATATGGAATCAGGGTATATAGTGTAAACGATTCAAATAAGTTTTTATACTTACATTATACAACATTTTAAGTCAGATACCAAATTCAAATTCAGCAACAATTAAAAAAAGGGGGACCCGCCCCATCGTTTTGGTATCGATACCAACTTAAAGATTCCCTAATTTTCAAAAAAAGGGGACCCCACCCCCTCATTTTGGTATCGATACCAACTTGACTTTTTGAAATTTGAAAAAAAAAATTGACACCACCCCCCGGCCCTGGGTTTGGTATCTGGATCCTGACCCCCCTGTCTTTTTTGGCAAGACATTGAAATTAAATTGAACCCAATAAAATAAAACTTTTATGGAAAGAAGGAATATACCTACTTGACTGATTTTGCGTCTCCTGATAGCTTTGTTATTGTAATACCATACAGGTTTTGAAGAAGCTTTGGAGAGATCATTTGTTGTTTTAATGCTTTCATTAGATATCCTTCTATTTTGATGAAGCGATTGAGCAATACAAAGATACCTAAAAATAAAGAAAATTCTGACTTTCTAGCAAATTACACATAGGCGTAGCGAGATACCCTGCAAAATTTATGGATGAGAGCAGTTTTTACGACACTGTAATTATTGTTTTTGTTTTATCAAAAGATAATGAATATGTCACAAAGTCTGCACTCCCTCATAAATTTTGCAGGGTATCTCGCTTTGCCTATGTTACAAATATCTATAAAGGATGACCTTATTGAAAAGTTAATTTGTTAAATAATTTCGTCAGTGTAAATTATCATTTTTCATAAGTGCATATCAGTATTGTGTATGAGAGCACCTGCCATACTACCAAAGAATACACTAGCCCGATCAGGGGGTGGTACTAAAATCTCAGACGTCCTAATAAGGACGAAATATATATGCTGCTCTACCACTCTAATCTCCTGAAAGAAGTTGGACAGAAATTCTTTGAATTTCTTCATATAATACTTAAAGGGTTTTCTAGACATTTTTGCATCCACCAACCCGTTTTAGGAAGTGGTATTTTAGTACCCATGTATAAAAACCTTTGGGAACATTTTGACACAAAGACCACCCTTTTTTGGTCTTCTCAGGACAAACTTTTTCTTCTTGAGATGGGCTTTTCCAGAAAAAGTTCGTATCCCCCATGTCTAGGATATAGGATATCCAGGGGGTTCCAAAATTTTCAGTATCCTAAGATATCCAGGAGGTAAGAATCTGAAAACCAAGGATATCCAGGGGGTTTCGAAATATTCAGCACTGATATCCAGGGGGTTGGTGTTAAGAAAAATCGACATCCTCAACAGTCAGAATATGGATTTTTTCTGGAAAAGCCTGATGATCTTTCTAAAAAATGTTGATATTTGCAACATGAAATACATCTTTTGCACAAATTGATACTTCCTTTTGCAAGTTTCTCAAACTTCAAAGAAAGAGATTTAGTTTTCTCAAATTTATAATATAGCGAAGCAAATGAAGAGGCTGGGGCTGCAGTTCTACTTTGAAAGTGATAGGATCAAAATATTTCCAACAACAATTTTACAGCATTTGTTGTACAAAGTGGATCCCTCTAATCTCTTTTTTTCAATTTCAAGATATATTGAGCACAAAACAGTTATGAAGGCTAAAGATGAACCTTATATGTGACCCCCCAAGCGATTTGGAGTACATTAAAAATGAGACCGGTCTTGGTGCGGACAGATCGATAAAATGTGCGGCAAAAAAGCGGCGAAACGATTTACGGTGCGGTAAAATGATACCATTGTATCGGCCAGAAATCATCCAAAAATCTTTTCTAAAAATCCATTCAAACGCACTCGATCGGTCACTAAGGAGCACCATTTGAATAAGTGCGGTATTCAGTGCGGTCATGGTGCGGACATTTTGCCGTTCGAAACGTTTGCCGGCAAACGAGAAATCATAACAAACAGCATACATTTTACGGAATGGTTTTTTACATGACTGTTCGTCGATTTTATAACGTTCGGCAAAATAAACAAAGTTGAACTCAAGAATTCACATGTAAGCATCGAACATCGAACATCGAACATTGCAAGTTCTTTTTGTGTGTCCAGAAACAAGTTGTTGTTTTGCTTGCTTGAACTCGAGGCTGAAATTCTTACGGCAACCGAGAAAAATATAAACAAACGGCGGGGACCGCACCATCGTCCGCTTTAGTCGGCGGGGACCGCACCATCGTCCGCTTTAGTCGGCGTTTTGTACGCACGGACCATACGGTACTGTGCGGTCTTCTGGCCGCTTTTTTCAACTTTTACACGCACAATTAACCAGTCGGAAAGCAGCACGAGCACGACCGCACCAAGACCGGTCTCGTTTTTAATGTACTCCAAATAGTATGGAGGGTCACAATTAAGAACATCTTAAGAACATGCGCAGCCTCAGTTTGGAAAAAAATGACAAGAAACTACAATTTTTTCCTCTTTTTAAGCAGTTTTAACCGAGTCAAATATTGTCCAAATTTTGCCAAATTTAAGTGTTCTTTATTTTGTATCATATTGTCGATTTAGAGTAGTCTGAAAAATTAAGAACACATTTAAGAACATTTTAGGCTGAAAATTGCTAAAAAAAATAAGCACATCCAGGCTCAGCCAAATTTTAGGTGTTCTAATAAAAAAAAAAACGTGTATATGATTTCTCTACCTAACTCGAGATCTTGAGATGTGTGCAAAAGTGCAAAAAGTCGAAAATAGCTGTTTCTGGCTGAAAAACACTATTTTTAGGGTCGATATCTTGAGATGGTCCCAGGCAAAAATCATAAGGTCAAAATTTAATGAAAATTTTAGCTTGAGAAAAGAGAGACATGTTGTACATCATATTTGTCCGAAAACTTTCCAAAAATGTATAACAAGTGCTTTAACTAAAAAAATCGAGCAACCTCAAAAAAATCGAACAAATCCCCCCTCCTCCTACTATAACTATTACGACTCCATCGAGGAACCGATGTACTTCCCGCTAAATGGAAGTGTCCGTCTTGTAGAAACTTTTGAATTCTTAAATCCAATATTTGAAGCATCCCGTCTATTAGCTGTATTAGGTTTTATGAATAAGACACGAGTCTTATTGTAAATTTGAAATATAGAGAGATATCATCGGTACTTCGAATTTAATACAAAAATAACTTTGGGCGACGTGTTGAAGATCTTATCTCCAATAATCGGAGTGACCGTTTTTGCGGAGGGGATTTAACTAGAAACCCAGCTGGCACACAACATTGTTTCAACTTTCATGTAACATATATGGACATTGTGATCATCAAAAAGACGTTGAAACAACATTGTGTGCTACCTGGGAAACGGCAATGAAAAATTATTGCTGTTCACTAACCTATTTAAGCGTGCGCCAAATGTAAGTTTTACTGAGGTTATAAATCAAAGGAGTTAGGGGTGTTTTTCAGGCTTCCTAAATTGCATCGTAAGGATGTATGAGAAAAACGAGGCTAAGATTTCGAACTATCTGACCATTTATTGACTTAAAATGGATAAAAATGTTAAAGAAAATGCACCTCTTCGCGTTAATTCACACAGATTTGGCTAAATTTTTTCTATATTGTATAGGTCCAATTTTAAGACCCCTAATATGGTAGTTTTCAGATCGAGTGAAAACCCGCCCGGAACAAAGCACTACTGTAGTACTGTACACCTCAGCCCTGGTCTTTACACGAAGATCTACTTCCCCTTAGGAAGCTTTATTGTGTGCAAGTAGAAGTGAATTATTTGACGAGTTTTTTTAACTTTTGAAAACTGGGTTCTAATGAAAAACGAAAAACCCTACATAAGTATTCCCCGGAAGATATTTCAATCAATATCTAAAAGATTTACTAAAAGAAGAAGAAGGGTCAAATTACTCATTGCATTATCAGTATTTAAACACCTAAAATAAAAGTTATGCTTTCATAAAGTGTGTCCCAAAAAAGCGAACAAATTTTTATATGAAAATAAATTTCTCAAAACTCTGAACTGAACTGGGCTAAAATAGTTGAAATACCGTAAGATAAAGATTCTCTGTTCAATCAATAAATATTTAATTATCAAGATAATTAGATTGAAATATTAAGGAAAGCAGTCATAAAATGTTTCATAAAGTAAGAGGATTTTAGTTTATTTAAAAAAAAATCCGCTTTTTTTGAGACAGACATTTATATCCAAACTCCAAAAAGGGGATGTTCTACACGTTTTCTTTTTATTAGAACCTAGTTTATAAGAACATATAGGCTGAAATTCTTCGAAAAATTAAGAACATCTTAAGAACATGCCAAGCCTCAGTTTCGAAAAATGACAAGAAGCTACAATTTTTTCCTCTTTTTAAGCAGTTTTAACCAAATTAGGGGATGATCTTCAAAATTCGAGAGTCAAATATTGTCCAAATTTTGCCAAATTTAAGTGGTCTTTATTTTGTATCATATTGTCGATTTAGAGTAGTCTGAAAAATTAAGAACGCATTTAAGAACATTTTAGGCTGAAAATTGCTAAAAAAAATAAGCACATCCGCAGGCTCAACCAAATTTTAGGTGTTCTAATAAAAAAAACAACGTGTATTTCATTAACCAATAGTGAGGATATATGATCGCATTGAAATTTTTGTTACTTTATAAAAATTTAAATTGTACAAATATGTATATGAGTTCAAATGAAATTGATCTTGCCAAACGATGAAATCATCCATGGAAAGTTTTCCAGGGCAAATTGTCAGAATCCAACCGAGAGGTCTTAAGAAGTCACTACTGCTGTTTATTTTGGCAGTCAATTTACAATACACTTTTATTTACCAATATTTAATTAAATGGATACAAAAATGGTTTTAGATATTCGGTATTTGAATTCATTCAATAGCGCACCGCGCCGAATCTAAAAATATATTTTATTTTTGACATAATCATTACTCTCGATGTGTTTGTACGAGTTCCAATCCCATCAACCTTTGCGTTAATCTCTTTTGCACGTTAATTGCATCATTTGACAAAAGATATATAACAACTTGCACGTGTCTTTAATTGAGCCGCATTGAATTGTGGGATTGCAACTCGTCCAAATGTCAAAAATAAACGAAAAGTAATAATTATGACGTATGCGTTGCGGAGCGCTATATTGTCCTGAGCAAGAAAAGGGCAGAATATTTTTGGCGAAATATTTTCCAAAGTCGAGATATCCAAGTTACAGGTTTTTGACTTTTAGTAAGAAAACAATATAATTTCAAAGTAAAGACCGTGAAAAAATCCATTTCAAGAAATTTCGACTTTGGAAGATGGTTAGACAAAAATACTTGGAAGTTTTACTCCTCAGAATCCCAGAAGGTTTCTGCAGGTCAATTATCTCAAACCATCTGTCAATAGTTTTCAATTACCCAGTAAAACAAGGTTAAATTTTTTTCATGATGATACGTTCTTGTTTTGGTGTGCCAACCGGTGTTGTATCAACGGAATCAGCCAGATTGATATGGTGCCTACTGGAAAGCGGTGTAGTGGCAGGTGTCAAGCCACTCGACGATGACACGCCCTCTTTTTTGCGTTTTTTTTGGACTTCCTCCTCGCAACGATTACGGAAGAAATAAATAATACTATTCATACCGGAATTAGATACTAAAATCACATTCACCCAAAATTGTCCTTCACCTGTAATGATTCGATTTAATGCGTACGGTACGGTGAACATTATAAATGATCCGGCGACAAAAACACAGACCAAATTAACTTTATTGTGTGAAGTTTTCTGTTGGTGATGTAGTTTAGCTTTCTTCTTAGCTAGCCGCACTCTGTACATAATTAGTGAATATATGAGAACTAAGAGGATGTCAGCACCTAAAATGAATCCAGATAAAAGCAACCTCATAAATTTTTTGAACACTTGTATTTTGTCTGCTAGTAATTTTTTACGGAATTGAGGCGGCTTTTTGGAGGGCGGTTGCCGTGTAGTTCGTGGGCGTTTCGTTCGATTACGTCCACCATCAGTGACGTTTGATATTATATGGTGTATTGTAATGGGCGGAGCTGTTGTGATGGTTGATAAGGGCGTTAGGGTGGTATTTGTGGGGGCGGTGGTGGTATTATGATTATCGTCTTCATCTTCAACTAATTCAAATTCGTATTGATCTTGAAATAAATGTCCTTCATCATTTGTATAATATAATGATAAAGTTACTACAATTCCAAGCATCCATATCATGGATAAAATAATATAGACTTTCTTACGAGTCATGAAGATATTGTGTTTGATGGGGCGTACGATAGCCCATAGTCTATCCAAAGCGATAAAAACGAGATGAAAAATCGAACATAAAATGAATAAGAAATAAATGCTGGTGGTTACTTCAAGGACTTCCTCATTTCGCCATTTCCCGAGAAAGACCACACATATGGCTCCATTGGACAGGCCAAATAACAGGTCCGAAAAAGATAAACTGAGTAAAACTAATTCGAAAATTTTCTTCTTTCGCTGTATACGTAAGATCATGATGATTTCCGCCACGTTCAATAAAGCTACGATTAAACCGATCGCGAGGTCGAAAGACCGCTTAATTTCTTGATCTTCCATTCTTTGTCGGGGTGGAGGGGTTCGCCGACCGTCTCTTGGTAGGAGGGTGTTAGTTAAAGCCAGTAATTGAGTAGGATGTAGCCGTCTGTGTCCATCACCTTTGAACGGTCGAAAAGTTGTGTCCATTAAATATTGTTTTGATATCGAAGTCTTTGATATCCCTGTATAAAAGCAGGAAAGAGGAGATATTTAGATTTTTCAATATTATAGAATTTAATGAGTAAAAAAAGAGAGTAACTTTTGTAAGAGATAATTGAATTACATTGGTTGCTAATGGGAACAAACATAAAGGTTTATTGTCGCATATGAAAATCGTTAATTAATTGGTATATTGACTTGTGGGTATTGCTTATAAAATAATGGCTTCATTTTCTCAAGTCAAAAACAGAACGAGGGGTTGAGGTGGCGTCTTTTTATTTCCATATAAGGAATACAACAGTAAACATCGCTCTCCAACTTACAACAATTCGACCAATCATGTGATCAGAAAGAGATACCTTCATACCTCCCGTCATTAAGTTTTAGAAATTTTAGTGTCTTATTGAGAAGATTGATTGTAACAAGAAAAAAACAGCCCTGAATTTAAAGTCACTTTGAACGAATTGAAGGAAGACACTTTTACACATTTTCTATAAGGAGATAATTGAGAACAATGTAAGGGGCATCCAATCACTTAAAAAATTGCACAAAAACACTCAGAAGAGGGAAAAAGGTGAGATTAAGAACATTTTTAGGCTTAAAACTCAAAAAAGTTACAAACATCCGAAGGCTTTCAAAATTTGGATGCTCTTATAAAAACGTGTAAATCTCACTCACTAATCCGATTCAAATTGACCAAGAACCAAAGAGGACCTTGTTTTAGTTCAAGTTACACAGAGAGAGAATCGAATACCTTATCGGGGAAAAAAAATGTCAGAATTTTTTTTAGTCGGGGTTTTTTTTCGTCGGGGAAAGATTTCGTCACCTAGAGGCATTATTGGTCACTTTCCCCCGGCCAAAATTTCAAATTCGTCACTTTCACCCGACTAAACTGTCCAAAAGAAATCACTAGCTCGAAAATGGATCTTGTATATTCGACGTTTAAAGCACTAATTTCGGTAAATAAAGGAGTAAAAAAATTAGATTTGAATTTCGGTTGTGGTTAAAAATTTCGGGTAAATGTTGGTCGGGGATAAAAAAATCGGGTACAAGTTTTGGTCGGGCTATTAAATGTCAGGGAAATATTTCGTCGGGGAAGAATTTCGTCACCCTCTCAAAATTCTCGTCACTTTCCCCCGACATTTTTTTCCCCGATAAGGTAAGGAAACTAACTTTAATCTCGTCTAGAGAACTTGTGCAACATACAGGGTGTCCCGAAAAACAGTATCGAGTCGTACCACTTCTATAGAAAGAAAGTTCTTGTGTGTGTTTCACTAAATTTACAATGTTTATCAAATTTTCTCTCTGCGTCATATTAATTGCCACGAGACATAATTTTTACAAAAAACTATTCTCAATAGCTTAAACGTCATGAAAATTGTAAAGAAAGTTAATTCTTTTAATGATAATGACTGTTGTAAAAACAATTACACGTTTTTTTTTATTAGAACCCAGTTTATAAGAACATCAAGGCTGAAATTCGTCGAAAAATTAAGAACATTGTAAGAACATACCCAGTCTCAGTTTGGAAAAAAATTACAAGAAACTTTTCTCAAGGAGTGTTAACCGAACTTAGGGATGGATTTTCTAAAATCGAGAATCAAATATTGTCCAAATTTTACCAATTCAAGTGCTCTTTATTTTGCATAATATTGTCTATTTAGAGTAGTCTGAAAAATTAAAAACACATTTAAGAACAGTTTATGCTGAACATTTCTAAAAAAATAAGCACATCCAGGCTCAGCCAAATTTTAGGTGTTCTAATAAAAAAAAAACGTGTATTGTGTTGGTATATATTTTCTTACACTTTGTTAAACACAAGCAACAACCTTTTACTCGGAATCGTTTCGAACTCGATACTTTATTTAGGGACACCCTGTACAGCGCAGTCTTCATAGCTCCGAACCCATAGCAATTGATGTATAAAATAATTAGGAAACGATTTTCACATGGAAGTATGAAAAGGGTTATTATAAGATATTGCTCAACAGAAATGGTGGTGAAATATCTTCCGCTTTCAAAACGGGGTGCAGCTTAATGACTTGACGCAGGAAAAAAATTATTCCATGTGCGTTGCGTGGAATACTCGCATAAATTGAGAATTTAGTCGCTTTAACGTATTCAGTCTAGTCAGGCAGCTGAGGTCACAAAAATAGAAGGGGTGAAAACAATCCAAAACTAATTTTAATTGAAAATATACACCCAAAAATCATCATTCGGACCTGTCCAAATTATTTACTTGACGTTCCCGGTAACATAAGGTGCCAGATAACGTCATATAGGCCCAAGCTACACTCGACTATTTTCCAATAATGAAACATTACAACTAGCAGATTTTTGTTGCGTTTTGATTGTCTGACATTTATTGAAAATTTGATTTCCAAAATAATTTGACCCGAGTCAATAAAGAACTCAATAACCTAATGTTAGATTTGTTTGTGATTGATGCTGCAGAGTGCTCAATGAAATCAGAGCCAATTTTAGAGCCAACATTTTTAACCTAATGTTAAAAATGTTAAACAAAAAACAGGAACAAACCTAATGTCTGGGGCAAAAGAAGGGGTGTTCTTAAATTGTTTTTCATTTTAGGCGTATTTTAGCCTCATTGTTCTCATGAAAATAGACAGAGCAAAGTAGTGAAATTAGGGTGGAAAACTCACCAAACCAAAATCTGAATCACCAAGGCATCAATATCCTTTACAGCACACAATTTCTAAAGAAATCGTTCCATAGAAAGTAATCCACCTCTAACTCATCATTAAGACAAACAAATAGATCAACAAAACTTTTTTGCATTAAAAAATTCCGCATTCCTTTACAGCTACATGTAGTATTACACACACTATTGAATAAGAATGAGTAAATTTTGCAAAGGCTGTCTTTATTAGAATTATCAGGCTTAAATGTTCTTATGATTTTCTTAATACTCTATCATTTCTTTACTTAAAAACTTAAAATCAAGTACTGTAATTTTTTAAATCCAAAATTTTTCAAGTCTTTAGATGTTCTTAACTTTTCCAGTTTTAGACCTTAAAAAACTCTTAAAATGCCTTTATTCAATTTCCCTGAAATATTACGTATTCAAAATCCTTAAAATCTTAAAGTGTTCTTAACTTGTTCTTGGTATTTTGGACAAAGCATTATTTTCTTATAAAAAAACGTTAATTTATTTTTCCACATTCGAGTGATTAAGATAAGAATAACTTTATTAAAGAATGTTGGATAATTACTCCGACTTTTTATACTTATGTATAATCCCTTTGTAAATCGAAAGGCATGTGGTATTTTTCATTGAGTTCAAAGCCCGAAGGGCTAGAGTAGAATCTCTAACCTTTCTCAGGCAAGAAAAAGTGAAGCCACTTATTTTCCATCTATAACGCGCCTAGAACGCACTGTAGTCATGACGATGGATTGTATCTAGCGGTTCCTTTGTTTTTGAGGACTGGGTTTATTTAAATCTAGCGATAGATTTTAGTTTCAATCTGGCGTTTGTGTAAAAGCCACGCGTGAGCGTTCTGGATGGGAAATAAGTGGTTTCATTTCCCATCCAAGAGTCCAGCCCTTCGGGCTTGGAAGTCAATGGTATTTTTTCCATTAGCCTACGAATGTCTCCTGATAAGTCAAAAAGTAAGAAAAATCCAAGAAATGCTGAGCCTGGAATGACTTAATTTCAAGTAATTTGAAGACCGAATATTAGTAAAAATAGGGTATTGAAGACAGTTTTGCCCTAGAAATAAGAATATGATAAGAACAATATTAGACTCAAATTCCAAATAAAAAAAAAAAAAAAAAGAGCCAGGACTCTAAGTTCACCAGTTCTCATATAAAAAGGGTTTTTGCACCACAAATGACAAAACCTCAAATCAGTCGCCAAGTGAAATATCTTTTTTACTTTCTACAACAAGCTGCAAAAAAACAGGATCTCTACTTCCAAAGGTTTCTCAAATCTCAAATTCGAAGAATAGCTCTTCAGAACTGTTAGCAAAATATCATCTCCTAAATGGGATAATTACGTTTAATTTTTGGCCAGTAATATCTTAATAGCCCCATAGAAAAAAACTCCAAAATGAACAAACTTCTAGGTTGTATTTCTATTGATTGTTTTCAAACTAGATTTGAAAAACTATTAAATCGAATATCTCACCTTTGGAAAATATTGTAATATTTGTGAATTTCTCCATAACATTTTCATAGTTTCACAGTGTGTCCCGAAAAAAGCGGACACATTTTTTGATATAATGTTAAATCCTCCAGAACTCATCAAACTGAGCTTAGAATAATTGAATAAGATTAAAATTCTCCGTTCAATCAATAGATTCTCAATTCCCAAGATGATTGAATAAGTTTTAGAGATTAAAATATTAAAAGTGTACAAGAAGTCACAAAATTTGGCATAAATTTTCTTCTTTTTTCGGGACACAATGTATTAGCCCCCCCCCCTCTTAACAAGATCACATTCAAAGTTCAACTATATATTGTCCAATTATTTCATCATCATTCAGTTGCGTTTGAATTAACTTTCTGTCTTTTGGTCAAAGGCGTCATCCCTGACCCATTGCTTGTATTACTGGCACTAGAGTCGGTTTTATCTTGAAATCGGTTGTTTATAAAAGTCTCAATCCTTCCACGGAAGAAATAAACAATCGAGTTGATTCCACTATTCAGGACTAGTAGGATATTAGTTGACACATTCGCACGCCCGTTTATCAATCGATCCAACGCGTAAGGTAGCGTAAATACGATAAAAGCTAACGTAACTAACACGCAGATGACGGAGACTTTACGTTCCAGATTTTGTGACGCCGACGTGACGGATCTAACTTTCTTTTTACGGGATAACATGTAAATGACGATTGCATTACACGCGATAAAGCCGATATCAGCGATGATAATGATAATTGAAAGCGCTAATTGCATGATTGTGTTGTAGCTATTTCGGTCTTCTTCGGTCTCGTAAATTTCGGTTACCGTACTCCGCGTTGTTTGCAAGTTACGCGTAGCAAATGATCTCGTAACATTGCGAGATCTCGTAACATTACGAGTTTTCGTAACTTTCTCTTTCGTAACAAAAGTCCGCGTAAACCTATTCGTTAATACTATAGTCAAAGATATTACTATGGATAACATCCAAACAAAGGTTATGGCTTGTTTGACACGTTTTTGAGTGAAATAAATTTTGTGGCGAATAGGTGCAGCTACGGTCCAAATACGATCCATATTGATTAACGTTAGATGTAAAATCGACGTTGTGACGAACAGAAAGTAGGTTGTAAACAGGGTCTGCAGGCTCTCAGCGTTTGCTTGGTCCAACAAGAATATAATACAGACTATTGCGTTTGATAGACCAAATAATAAATCCGCTACTGATAAACTGAGAAGAATGGTCTCGAAGATTTTTCTTTTGTTGATGCGTAACAGCAGGTAGATTTCAAAAACATTCAGAAGAAAAACCAGTAAACCAAAGGAAAGATCCAGCGATCTGTTCCGAATCTGTCGGTCATTTAATCCATCGCTGTCCTCCATATTTGCATTGATTTTATTAATCTATATTTTATGACTCTGTAATTGAAAGATCAGAAAAATATTACAAATATATTTAAGGAACAAAAATTAAATATTTAAAGGAACAATTTTCAATAAACGACAAAAAACGCTCCCTCGAATAAACGCCCTTCTTTAAAGATATAAATCCAATACACGAAGTTTTAAGCTATGTTCTTTAGTTTCTCATAACAACTTTTGTTTTAAATTTAGCCGCTTTGGGGGCCGTCCACATAGTACGTACGAAAATCAAATACCCCCCCCCTGTACGCAAATGTCTATACTCCCTCCTGGTAAGTACGTACTTTTCATTCAGCCCCCCTCCCCTCGGTTGAAGAAAATCGTTTCGTTCGGACCTTTATTTCATACATGAAACTGACTGTTTGAAAAGAAACTTTTTCTTTTCCTTGCATATAAGAAGCGTAAAAGTCGACGAAAAAACACGTTATGAAAATTTTTTCTCTGCGTACGTACGTACATTTTCCTTTGACCCCTCCCCTCCCCCTGTACGTAAGCAAACGCTTTTGAGAAGACCCCCTTAGTGCGTACGTACTATGTGGACGGCCCCTATTCTGATTTACTAATCTTATAAACTTGCAAAGCGATCTTAAACGATAATTTTTAGTTGTCTAGCTGGGCCATATAATACAGGTTCAATCCCTAACCAAGTAACATCGCGATACTGACGAACCATAAAGATTTGAAACACAAAGGAATATGACTCAAAACTGAACAATAACAAAAAATATTCCATTTGGCATCTAGATGTAGAAAGAAGCTTCGACTGATAACATCAAAAACCGATTAATGGACATTAATCACACCAGTAGAGGAAACCTTATCTAAAATTGTTTATCACTTTGATATAATGTGGGTGTAAAGAAAAAAAAATGTAAAACTATATTATTGATATTTTAACACTTCGTATTCATCTCTTTCTTAGAAGAACAATTCTATAAGAACATTGAGGCTCAATAATCAGAATAATGCCACAAAATTAGAACAACTTGAGAACAATGCTGAGCCTGGAGTAACTGAATTTCAAGAAAACTAGTAAATATAAGGTATTGAATTAAGAATAAGATAAGAACAATTTAAGGCTCAAAGTGCCAACTAAGAACAAGAACAGCTGAGTCTCACTAAAATTGGAAATGCAAACCCCTTTACCCCATTTTGACCATTTTGCAACGACGATCCCTTTAAAGTGCTCTTCAGTTAATCTTTAAGTTTGACAAAATACTAGACTGAAAGGTCTGTATTCTAAAAAAGCATGCAAGTGTAGTATCAGTTACCGCTAGAAAAATCCCAAAGAACACAATAATCAAAACAACATCAATAAAATGGTCATAACACACAAAATTACTAACATGACTTCTCCTAACTGTGTAGCTACCACTCAACAGAAAACGTTAATAACTCGCGTAAAGGAAATCACTGTTCTCTAAAGTGTTTTGTGAAATATTTGATTATAGTGACGT
Organism: Clytia hemisphaerica; assembly: GCF_902728285.1. Lineage (NCBI taxonomy): Eukaryota > Metazoa > Cnidaria > Hydrozoa > Leptothecata > Clytiidae > Clytia > Clytia hemisphaerica. The sequence goes on from NW_027103992.1 coordinate 22,428, forward strand.
ATTTATTGAGATATTTTGACAATTGTAGATGACGCTATATAAGTGTATACTTAGATGACCATATAATCTTATATAAGTCTAACTTTAAATCTGATGATATTCTTTTTCTGTATTGTTTTTATAGCGTTTCAATCTTACCGTTTTGATTCAAAGTCTCCATATTTTAATATTCTAATATTAATGTTTTGATTTGTTGAATTAAACGCGAGAAATAAGAATTGAGATTTTGTTGAAAATTGAACAAAAATTTTATTTAAAACAGTCGGATAATTGAAAAACCAAGTGTTACGGGGATATTAAAATAACTTTGTAATCTTTAGTTCGATCATGAATGCGAATTGATATTTTTTAATTAAGAGTGAGATAAGAACAGTAAAAAACGGAAAGAAAAGCCCAAACAGAGAAGTCTCTTATCAAAAATCGAATACCAGGGGGTAATAGGTATAAGGTCCAAGCCAAAGTTCGAAATTCGACCCTGTGAGAGCCTATTCTCCCAATTTTCAGCTAAAAGTTTCAAACAAATTACGAGAATTTAAAAACCTGTAAAAAAGTCATTTTTTATGGTATTTGTAACACTCGGAGAGACTATCGGTGGTGTAAAAAAGGGACCCTTTTGGCTCGCACATACCCGACACCCATCTTACCTAAGTACTGAGCCCCACCCTTGTGCTAGAATGTCAGGACGTCATGGTCCTTGCTTTGATATTTGCGCTAACCTTTACTTGTAGAATAGACCCAGCAAACTATATCAATACAAATAATTAGAAATTATGACTCTAGCGAATATTCATAAAAAAACTTCCCTTTGAAAAATAATCTTCTTGAAACTTTTCTTTTTTTCAACAATTTTACTAGAGCCATCCCCCTAGTGTTAAAAGTTAAAAGGTCTTTTAACAACTAAAATGAATTGAATGGGAAAAAACTTCCATATGAGAGTCCCACTGGTGATAAAATTTGTCAAAAGTTATATTAACTAGTTAGTTCCTTTGAAGATCTCAACGTCACGTACAACGGAAATGAAGAAAAAATGTACCAATTGTACCAACTTTGAAAATTTTTCATTTTCAAACCATGTCACGTGGTGAAACTACGAAAAAGGAAGAATATTTGAAACAACAGAGAAACTCAAGGTATATTTTGCCCACAGAACGACGACGATGACAGTTTTCTTTTTTAAAGAACAATTTCATAAGAACATTAAGGCTCATAAAGGTGTTAACAATAAGAACAACTTAAAAAAAAATGTAGTCGAGAACATAGAGTAAATGAATTGAGCTTAAAGCATTTCAATTTTACCCTGAAAAATACCAACTGAGAATAACAAACGAATCAATCACTTATTATGAAACTATAGAATTTACGACATCCAGGAGGTAATGTTTTATACGGAAGCACCCCAGAAAAGACCGGCTGCTTGCCACTAATTTTGAATTTACCTATTATCATAAAGTTCCCTTAACAATCAAATCGATTTGATTGGATGAAACTTAAAATTATGATGTAATTGACCTAAATGAACCAATCATTGCCCAGAAAAAGCTTTTGATTGTTAGAGGAAATTTTGAATTGTTATTGCTTAGTATACGGTATAAAACTAATGGCAAACGCCCGGGTTATTTTGGGTGCTTTCGTTTGAAACATTACGGCATGAATATCATAAATAACTCTTTGTTGCAGTATTGCCCAAAACAAGAGAACAAGGAAAAAAAACGAAACTATCATATATAAATTTTTCGATACGTTAAGCTACCTTTGTCGTAATTTGCAATGAAAATTGTCCTGTTTGACATTAATTTATGGGTACTCAAATAATTAGACACGCAAAATTTCATCAATCTTTTGAATTAATATTGGAGTTTTCATCCCCACAGAAAGGAAAGCCTGCAAGATATTTACCTGTGCTGTACACCAGCCCGCGAAAAGATAACTACAATCATGGACAAAACACAAATGGTTTTTAAGCGCGTTAAACTATAGTCGGGAATTAGAGAGTTTTAACTCTGACTTTTAACATGAGACTTAAGACTTAGGATCTCAGGATTTAAAAGCTGAAATTTGCTCCAATAAGGCTTGGAACATAGCCTAGAAGCCACCAAATCCCTCCAAAAGTGAAATATTCAAATTCTGAAAAGTTAAAATACACTAAAATCTCAATATCTTTCGACCATGTATGATTGTAGCTTCCACAATTACCAAAAAAGCTTCTAAAATCCAAACCATATAGAAAATAACAAAATTATGTAAAGTAGGCCTTACCTCATTTTAATGAATGCATACGTCAGATCATGAAATGTTTGAAGCAATTTGTTTACGTTTTACAACTAAACATTGAAAAAATCGCTCGAAATCTACTTTATATTTCTTTTAGACAAGTATTTGTTTAGATTTGAAACCTGAGCAAACTTTAAGAACAACTTATAACGTTAAACAACTTGTAAAAAATGGTGAACTTTGCAGATTTGTCGTAACGTGTGTATGCAACTTGAATTTAAGCGCGAAATTGATTGAGTGTGAATTAAATTTAGAAATACGTGCTACATTTAACATCCACGACGTGATCTAACGGTCCTCATGTTTACAAGTTAGAAAAATCTTTGACTTTTAAGTCCTTAGTTAAGAATTTCGCGTTCATGGTTTCATATCAAGACAATTTGAAATGCGTGCAGTAGTTAAGAAATTCAAGCTATAAGTTTTGTCTCTCATAAAAAAGCACTTTAAGCAAAATTTTTTTTTTCAGCCAGAATTATCCAATCCACTCTCTGCCACTTTTCTAGCGGAAAAAGACCATAAGAATACGGGTACAGTAGTTAAAAAAGATAGGCAGTTTCCTCACCCAGCACAAAATGTTCCTAACCTTTAGAAAAAAAAACCTTTCCAATCTTATGCCGACTATCCCGGGAAAAATAGCGGAAGTATTCCGGAAAAGTCATTGGAATCTTAGTGCAGGAAGTGGAATCCCCCCCCCAAAAAAAAAAAAGACGGGGGAAAAAGAGACAAGGGCGTGTGAACAAGATCAGTGGTAGTGAAAAAAGAAATGGAAAATGAAAGTGAGCAAAACTACGATAACCCCGATATGCCCTTAAATTTGATCTCCAGTTTACTGTTCGGCTTTGATCTGCTAACAACATGATTTGACATTTCCTACGTTTTGTTTCCACCCCGTCCTCAACAGCACAGGTGTGTGATATAAACACTTGCTGGGGCTACATGCTAGTATACACATTGAACGGAACAGCCAGCTGTACAGGGGTGTAATATAAAAAATAAGTATTGAAAATGATAAAAACATACCTGATAAAAATCCACTTCAACCTTAATCACGTGCAAGTTTCTTGTCAGCTTTTTATGGCATTGTATGTCAGCTGAGGAGAAATTTGTCCAAAACCCCTCGAGAAAATAGTTATAACGCAATTAAAAATCGTTCATCAAATCATCGCCTCCATTTAATTTCTACAGCTTGCAATTATCTCTTCTTGTTTCGCTTAATGATGCATCGATCATTATTATGGCAACCATCATGATTTTGATGAAGGGAATGACGTCATTGGACATTTGATCGAGTATGGATAGGTCATTTGCGTCAAGTCAAATTTCTATAGGGTAAATACTTGACGAAAAAACTAAAATATTCGTATCAATCGTATCATTTCACGATTTATCAGTATTTACAGGGTGTCCGAAAAAAAAGTATAATATCAAAACAGATACAAAAGTAGAAATTTAGTCTTTTTTTCTAATGTTAAAACGCAATAAGACATGTTTTGATAGTATTCTTTTTTTCCAGACACCCTGTTTAAAAACTCGAGGAAATTTAGTCTAGGGAAATTTGAACCTTTTGAGAAATTTTCTTCTATGCACTTCAGTAATAAGTAACATCATATTCGCTTGGTATCTGTTATGTCCAATAACAAAATACATTTTATCAAAACAATAGCATCAATACACTGCAGGTCAAAAATTTTTGCAATTCATAAAATAATCTAATAAACGTCAAATTAGGTTATTGAAGGTTTAGGAATTGCCGAAGGTATAATACAACCAAAATTCTCCCATAATACTTTGTTTCTATCAGTCTATGTCAGTTAAATTCATCGGATTTTTCCTGTGGATGTGTATGTACCAGTTAAAAACAAATTTCTAAAAAAACTTTCAGATACCATAATAATAAAAAAATCGGACAACATAACTAAAGTCAACACAACATAAAGAGGAGTACTTCCCGCATCTCATTGGTCCAGCCAGCCAGCCAGTAAGATAACGCCACACCTCTATTTCTTTTTGCTTTCCTTTGAACGATTTTGCTGCAAGCCCTGAAAAAAGGAATAAAAGAGAAATTGCAAACGTCATTTACAGGGGATTCGTGTGAAGTCGACCATAGTGCAAAAGTAGAGCATCCGGCTACAGTGCGTTCAATCCCTGGCCAGGCAATACCAAAGACATTCGTGCTTAGTATAAAATGGTACTTAATGTCTCTCAGCTTGATGCCCAGCAATCAAAGAGAAAGATCAAGGGTTAGTTGAGTAATCCAGGGAGAAAGAGTGGCGTCCTCCCCTACCTTCGAGTAGATAGCTATCGAAAGGGGAGCCTTCGGATCAAAACGAAGACTTAGAACGAGAATAGAATCAGGGAGATGGGAACTCGAGTCATAGTAAATGAACTACCAGACACGCAAACGGTGCATTTTTAAAGGTTTTGTTTGGACTGTGGGTGTTAAAATGAAGAAATTGGCATTGGCTAAGAGGAAATCCAAATTTGACGAGTTTGTAATTCGTATATGTAATCACATGATAATGAGTGCAATTCGAGAATAATTGCACGATGATTTTTTTGCTATTAATTTTCCGATTCCGAAAAGACGAGGAAAATTCGAAACAAAACAAGCAATATGATATATAATATGAATGGACCTACCTGATGATGAAACTTAGATAGCAATAAGGAGATAAACAATCATTAAGAAAATATAGCGGTTAGCGAAAATGCATCAAATTTCATCATTGATTTTTGATGGGGGGGGGGGGGGGTTTTAGGGAAAAAAGAAATAGATTAATGAAATCTCGAGAAAATGGCAACAAACCGGTTTTGACGGCATATTATCGGCATTTTTGGCCGAAATTCTTTTTCTTCAAAAATCAGGCTCCGTCACATTTTAGGTATTGCCATTTTGCATCAGTCTGCAAAATTTCATGAAAAAATATAAAGTACAGCTCGAGAAATTCAAGAAAAATCGTTTTTCCGGCGATATGCGCCTGTTCCGGCGATTTTTAGAAAGTCCCGGCATCAAAAATCAGGTTTATTGACAATCGAACCATACTTGATGGTTGGCATTGTTATCAATAATGATTTTGCGTGAAAAAACAAAGAAATATCAGGAAAAAGTCCAATGAAAATCTGTAAAAACGGCGATTTCCGGTATATTTCTGGCATTTTCGGCAAGAAAAGAATTTTTCTCAAAAATCGAACTCGGCCATGTTTTGGGCATTGCTATTTACGCATCTATGTGCAAAAAATCAGAAAAAACTAATGATGAAATCTCGAGAAAATGCCAAAAAAAAAACGGTTTTTCCGGCATATTTCCGGCATTTTCGGCCGGAAAAAATATTTTTCGAAAATCGGGCTCCGTCACATTTTAGGTATTGTCATTTTGCATCAGTGTGCAAAATTTCATAAAAAGATATAAAGTACAGCTCGAGAAATTCAAGAAATACTGTATTTCCGGCGAAAATAGGTTGTTCCGGCGATTTTTAAATAGTTCCGGCTTCAAAAATCAATTTTATTGAAAATTAAAACATGCTTGATGGTGGGCATTGCTATTAATAATGTTTTTGAATGATAAAACAACCAATTATAAGGAAAAAGTCCAATGAAAATCTGCAAAAACGGCGATTTCCGGCATATTTCCGGCATTTTAAGCCGGAAAAATTGTTTTCTCAAAATCGGACCAGCCATGTTTTGGGCATTGTAAATACGTATCTTTGTGCAAAAAATCAGAAAAAACTAATGATGAAATCTCAAGAAAATGCCTAAAAACCGGTTTTTCCGGCATATTTCCGGCATTTCGGCCGGAAAAATATGTTTTTCGAAAATCAGGCTCCGTCACACTTCTTGACATTTTGCATCATTATGCAAAATTTCATAAAAAAAATATACAATGTATAGCAATGTGCCCTCCCGGTTATTACCATAATGGCTTTATAACAACTCCTGAACTTGGCCACAGGATGTACGGTAAAAAAATATAAAGTAAAAATATAAAGTACATCTCGAGAAATTCAAGTAATACCGTTTTTCCGGCGAAAATCGGCTGTTCCGGCGATTTTTAGTAAGTTCCGGCTTCAAAAATCTGTTTTATTGATAATTGAACCATGCTTCATGGTGGGCATTGCTATTAATATTGTTTTGTGTGAAAAAACTACGAAATATCAAGAAACTTCTATAAAACGAAAATAATAATCGAGATTCTTTCACTGGACAGAAAAATGTTTTCCAAATTGTTTTCGATTCTAGTGATATGGCGATCGCAGTCCAGAAATGTGTAAAATACCAATAAAAAAACGACAAGGTAGTGTCCATAGGCGATTGACTAACTGTCATAAGTCATTGATCAGCGCATAATTCATGATACACGCTTTTTTTTATAAAAATATCTTTTATAAGAATATTAGGGTGAAAATTGGCCAAATCTTAAGAATACCCTTTAGGGTGAATTTCACAGAGTTTGATAAGAATACAGTCATTTTGTAGTTGGTTAACAGAAAAAACTGTTAGATATAAATTGAAGCTTTGAGGAAGAAATGTAATTTTAACCCAAATGTTCACTCTAAAGTCCAAAACTCTCAAATTGGTCATTTCTCATGTTTGTAAAAAAGTGAAATCTAACAAGTGATACTTTTATGGACCTACCTGGTTATGCATTTAACACATTTATAATTCATATCTACTTGACGTGACAATTAAACAATCATTCAGAACACAAATAGTGACGATCTATTTAAATTAGCCGTTTGTTTCTTATAAAAAAAACGTTTAGAAACCAAAATTTCATGACCTAGAAATATTCTTTCATATTCAAAACTTCGTGAGCAAAAAGCATCGATCTCATCAAAAAATTGAGTAATTCAGCTAAGAATATTGATGTATGCTTATTAATAGTGGTTCTTATAGATAAAGATGCATTTTTTGAGCCGAAAAATTCTTTTTTTACAAAAATCTGCTTGAGTCATCTTTTACCTACTTTCATGCAAAAAACAATGATCCAATATTTCACGAAGTCCAAAAGCCCGTTTTTTAGCCGTTTTTTGGCCCAAATTTGCCCAATAACATTTTTATTTGAAAATCGGACTCCGTCACATTCGAAGGTTTATAGTTATGCATCTTTGTGCAAAATATCATAAAGAATGAAAAAGCCAATCTCGAGAAAAGCTAATACCTAAGTAATTGATAATGTGCTTATAAAAAATATCGAATTTGGCCAGTTTTTCTATAAGAACACGCCAAGCAACTAAAATTTCCCGTCTTAAACACACATATTCTTCAAAAGTAAGCCCTCATAAGCAAAAAAAACATCTATCTCATAAACAAATTGCGTAATTTGACTAAGAACATTGATGTATGCTTATTAATAGTAATTCTTATAGATAAACATGCGTTTTTTGAGCCAACAAAATTTTTTTGCAAAATTCTGCTTGAGCCATCTTTAACCCATGATGGTAGCCTACTTTCATGCAAAAAATCAAAGTCAAAAGTCCAAAAAACCCGTTTTTTAGCCGTTTTTTGGCCAAAATTTGCCCCAAAAATTTTTTTTTCGAAAATCGGGCTCCGTCACATTTTGGCCACCACCATTTTGCACCTTTGTACCAAAAATCAAAAGATTCCTATGATTCAATCCTGAGAAAAGTTGGTAACAGACGAACGAACGGACGAACGAACACATGTTAATTTATAGGACCTCCACCGGGGT
>NW_027103993.1:0-155047 GCF_902728285.1 Clytia hemisphaerica
TCATCCACCAGGATGCAAGTGAAATTTTTCAATCTGCAGATCTAGACGAGGTTTCGGCTGGGTTTATCATAGACCTTTTTTTAAAGAGGCAGCCATGTTGAATAATTATCCAGACGTCCGCGCTCGATAGGATCGATCATCGGAACGGCTCGATGATGAATCGATATGTGATCGATGGATTACTTAACGATCCGGATAGGAGATCGATAGAGGATCGATACTCAAGATAGACCTTTTTTCAAAGAGGACGTCCTGTTGAATAATTATATGTAGTCCAGCCATAAAAACAAGGATAGTATGTATGCATTTGTATTTTAATAATTATGCATGGTTTTATCATTGTTTTTCTGCTGGACTACATAATTATTTAACAGGGTGGCCTCTTTGAAAAAAGGTCTATTTTTTTAACTTTTAAGCTTGTGATTAGTTATCGATTATCTATCGATCTATCATCGATCTTTTATCGATCTTATCGACCCTATCGACTCATACTCGATTTACGATCGATAACAAACCGATTAACGATCGATGACAAATCGATTAACGATCGATGACGAATCGGTATACTCGATTAAAAATACTAGCTCGATAATGGATCAACGAAGGATCAATACTCAAGACTTTTTAATGGCTGAATCTTCCATCGATCTCCTATCCGGATCGTTAAGTAATCCATCGATCACATATCGATCCGTCATCGAGCCGTGCCGATGATCGATTTCTATTTCTATTTCTATTTGGTTGAGTTGCAGGAGGCTTTAGAGGCCTATTCTTGCAACTATAGACGCTTACTAATGAGCGCCCCGTCAGCACCTTGAACTGACTACCCAATTCCCCTCACATGGCATGGGTTGACCCGGGCGAAGGAACGTTCACTTGCCAAGTGAACTGCCGTGAGTGGGAATCGAACCCTGGTCGCCTGCACAGAAGCCAAGGTCGACTACCACTATACTACGGCACCGATCCTATCGAGCGAGGACGTCTGGAATTATGTACTCCAGCATGAAAACAATGATACAGCCATGCATAATTACTATATCAAGCATATTTTAAAAGTTATGCATGGCTGTATCATTGTTTTTATGCTGGAGTACATAATTATTCAACATGACTGCCTCTTTAAAAAAAGGTCTATTATAGTTAGGCGGCAATCAGAAATATCTTCGTTTCGCGTCGCCTGACCGACTCTCGAAAATTGAGTAGAATTGAGTCCGTGAGTCGGTAAATTTGTCGGACTTTTTCTGTCAATGACCTTTCCTTAGTTATAAAATTTTATTATTGCTGATTTTTTGCGAGTGATTTTTAGCGCATTCGCAGCATTTTGACTTTGTTTATCATTACATGCACCATTTTGGGGTCGAAGGTCACAGTGTTCAAAGCAGTTGTGCTGAAGTTTTTATAAGATGCTCACATAATTGGTTATTCAAAACAATAGAGATGACGCGTTCTTTAGAAAAACATAATAAAAGTTTTTGTTTGAATAGTTAACGACCAATCCAATGACAAAAATTCTTGTAAAATGTTCAACTTGACCCGTTCAAAGGTCATAATTTTAAACCACCCATTACATGCGGTTGTTTTGGCTGCTGGCTGGCTGGCAGTTTCCTCCAAGAATGCACTTGAAAAATGGATGGAAAAATGGAAACCCGAAAATTTTTACGACCGACCGACTCACTTTTTAGACCCAACGAGGACGCGAAATGAAGATATTTGTGATTGCCGCCTTAGTTAGGGTTAGGGTTGGAGCTCGAGAGTCACAATATAAGGCTGAAGGCCTTCTTAGGGACATTCGTACCCTGAGACTTAACTTTAGATCCCATAGGGATCCTTGTAGGTCACTGGTAGGGTTGGGATCCCGGGAGCTTTCTTTGGACTAAGGTCTGTCAGTCTTAAACTTAAACTCCTACCGTGAGATTGGGTAACTTGCATCAGTGGAGGCTAACATGCATAGCCCTCAAATGATAGACCTGGCTGGTCATTAAAATACAAAAATAAATCAAAACAAAAATAGTAGAGTAGAGGCTGCGAGCAGACAGAGCTGCGTAGTTGTATTTTAATGACCAGTCAGGTCATTCATTTGAGAGCTATGCATGTTAGCCTCCACTGATGCAAGTTACCCAATATCACGGTATATCAGGATTAGAAACTAGGCTAGTCTTACCTCTTTTATCTTTTCCTTTACAACAATACAATGCTGATACAACACTTGTGTACATGTACATTGACAAGTAATCCCTGAGAGAAGTTTTTATAGAAATCTGCAACAAAAACGAAAGTGTTCTCTTCTACTGATTGCTTCCCAGCGCTCCTTCACAGCTGTTTATCAAGTTTCCACCAATGAGGTTGCCACATTTCCAGACGGTGTCAATCGAACAACTTCGAACAAAAATCGCAATCGAACCAATCGAACGTAATCGAACACGATCGCATAATTGCGATTCGATTGTCGAACGTAGTAATCGAATCTCAATCGAACGGCCAATTCCTGGGTAATATTTGATTGTGTTCGGTTGCGTTCGAGTAAGGTTAGATTGGTTCGATTAATAGTTGACTATGTTCCATTGGTTCGATTACAATTATGTTTGATGAGTTTGATTGCAATTAAATTAAATTGGATCACTCTGTTAGAGCTTTTTAGGATGGGCGGCCGAGCACTTATTAAGTATTGTACGAAAGCGAATAAAATCTAAATCAATCGAACGTACTTGAATACAATCGAACGTAATCAAAGCAATCACACGGCAAATCCTGGGTAATATTCAATTCGTTCAATTGACACCGTCTGGACATTTCAAACGACCCTTCTTTTTGGCACCCGTGGCCTTTCAGTGCCTTGAACGACGGGCGGCTATAAAATCCCACCCTTCATATATTTGTTTCAATCCGTGATTCGTGGCTTAGGTTTTTTCTCATCTTCAATTTACTGAAGAAAGCGGGAATTTGATGCAAGAGTTAGATTGTCAACAAAGTGCCATAAAAAATCATTCTGAATCATTGAATAAAAGGAGAACTGAAAATCTTAAATATTTTCATTTTGAAGAATATGTGCAAAAAGTGAAACATAGAAAAGTTTCATTTTTCATTGCATTAATCTAAATGGAGGATTTGGAAAATATTCTATGTTTAGTTTTTGCACAAACCCCTGTAACTATGGGCGAGCACCCTGTTGCTAAGATGTTTGCTTGAAATCGAAAATGAAACCACTCAAAACAAAAGTAAAATCGGCCCGTACTCATAATCCCATAATCTTGATATAAGAGTTTAAGTCTATACTGTCTGTAAATTACACGCTATAAAGCGGCCAAAAATTGTTCTGTTCGCGTCGCAACAGGTGTTAAAAATGCATGCGGGTGGACGGGCGGTCAGAATTTTTTTTTTTTAAATCGCTTCTTTAAGTCAGGGGCAGGTGGTGATACGAACAGAACAATTTTCTGATGGCCGGCAGAGGCCGCCAGAGTGATCAAGTAAAAAGCTATACGTCAAAAGAACAATTTGCTTTTTCCTGATTTCTTCCCGCATCTCCGCACCAGAAAATCAGGGGAAAATATGATGCGGGCAGGTAACGCAAATAGAACAATTTTTCGATGGCCGCCTAAGTATTTGTGAATGACAGCTAAACTGTCGTGTCTCGTTGGTGCAAGTGGTTAGGCGTTGGATTTGAAAACCAAGGTTGCTTGCATTTGGTGGTTAGAGCTGGGGTCAGAGACCTTTGGTCTTTGGGTTTGTTTCTGATGTTTTTCCTTCAAAGAATATTGATCACTTTCCTTTTCCCCTTGAGCGGGCAAGAAAAAAAATGATTAGCTCGGTTCTTGCGCAAGCAAATAAAGATGAGGCAGCAATCTTGCACTGAGGGTGCTACTTAGTTTTGGCCTTATTTTCGCCCACGATAGAATGGTCCGAATACGGGGATATTCCAAATGATAAATGTTGTTCTAAAGTATAAGTGTTTATTTTCTGAGAGATACAAATAGTATTGAATATTATTAAAACTTATTTATTTAAGTATTTTTAAGTGATTTGCGCGAAATTGTTTCAAAATGAAAAATGGCACGGTTTTCCAGATTATATTGAACTGGCTGTGAGATAATTAAACTTTTTTTGGCCCAAAATTAGTGTATTGGTGTTGTTGTGTTGGAACAAGCAAAAAAAAATTACAAGTGATTATGGAATGAATCACTTGAATGGGAATTTTTTTGGATTTTCCTCAAAATTTGTCCTGCACACGACGCGGTTTAGCAATATATGCAGTTTTGAAATGTCCAATGCGCCTTTCTTGACAGATTTACATACCTTGTTATGCATTTTTGTTTTTGTAAGTATACTATTTAGAATTAAATTTAGAAACAAAATTTTCTCTTATAATATCAGTTAGTGAAGGCCTATGCGCCTTTATTGCAGCAGACCAATTTTTTGTCCCGTACACAACAACTACAATTACACTGCTTCAAATATCAATGAGGAAAAAAGCTTTGCCCAAAATTTGTTTTTTTTTCCTTTTAGGTTATTACCTATATATGTGTCATGTTTTTCAGACACTTTCATCTGAAAATAAATTTGCGCTGAGACGCTCATCATGCTGAAAAAATCACACTTGTCCCGTACGTCATAGAGTGAAATACTCAAATCAATAATATGTACAAGAAATGTTTTGTATTCCTGAAGTCACTCTTATTTATGTATCAAAAGGCACTAAAAGTTTTACGTATCTTTCTTTTTCGGGATATTTCACACTTTGTATGTTGCATACGGGACAAAATTAGGATTCCAATTTGTCCTGTACGTGACAAAATTTGAAAATCATTAAATTTAACAAGAAAATTCTATTTTGACCAAATCTTTTGCATTGATTGGTACATCTAGACCATATTGCTTGTTTGGATATTCAAGATTTTTCAAGTTTGTTGTATAAATCAAAGTTATTGAAGGTTAAAGAGTGATTTTCCCCTATTCTTGTAAAGTGTGATAAAACTATTTTTTTCTTAAAACCTGACCCCTAGAGGATACCAAAGTATCAAATGAAGTTAAATTTTTGAAGAAAAAAAATGTTGAGATTTTTTTCAGCCTTTTGGAACAATTTCATGCAAATCACCCTTTTAAGCGCAAATTTGAATATATGGTTGAATAAAAAACAAATGATAAAGCAGTTCTGTTTTTTCCTCAAACCCCCAGAAATTTTTTTTTGCCAACTTAGCTACTTTACAAATCTCAGAAAAGAACTCCCATGGGAATTCCGATACATAACCAGATTGGCTAATTTCGGAACGACTTCAAGAAAGTCATAGTGGCAGATAATTTTAAAACTTTCTGAGAAAATGTGTGGAATTCATCAATGTTGATGGCTTGTTGATTCTTTAAAGAAAAAATACAACAGGTATAGATTCAGCCATTCTAATTAGCATCAGCGTTCGGCTATTGCCAACGTAAAAATGCCAACACAAATATCAACGTAAATTTGGCTTTTGTCGACGTAAAAGTGCTTACTGTACTATAGAACCCAGAATTTTTTGCCAAGGCACACTAATCTGAATTAGAAAGGCTGAGCTTTTTCTAATCCTGGAATATCAAGGTTCCAGCTGCACTGATACAGCATTGGAAAGATGAGAAAGGTTGTCCTTTTATTTGTTCATAAAAATATGCCCTGTAAATATATGTTTAAATGATATCCTTAACTGTCAGCTTGGGAAAAACTGTGTATTTCCATTTTAAGAAATGACGCACAAATCATTGATGGTGCAAGCAGTGAACAAAAGAAACCAATAAAAGATCAAAGAGAAAAACTGTAGGTGGGAAAAATACTTGGGGATTTGCTGGTTTCATGAGCTTTCTTTACAGAAATTAAAGAAAAAATTAAAATTCACATCTGGAAAATATAGATTGCTTAATTTTTTCAACTGCAAACACTCAGATGAAAGCCTGTTTTTTAAAGTGCCAAATATTTTGTTATCCTATATTGTTAACCGGTTACTTTTTCGAAGCGGGCTACATGGCTTTTTGCGCAATGCAATTGGTTCTTTTCGCATGACGACGGGCCTACATTGTCCAGAGTTGCCCGTCGTTAGGAAAATTCATTGTGACGTCACTTTTTCAAAGGAAAATGAACAATGCGTTGACATCATTTCTCTCATTTTTTATTTCTGACGTCAGAAATTATAGCAATTTTCTATCTCTTTTCGCTTGTTTTTTCTGCTTTATTTCGCTATTTTTCCTAGATAAAGCGCTAAAAATCAATCAAAGTTGAAGGAAACGGTTAACAAATACAATAATGACCGGTTTTTTTCGGGCTGTACTGAAAATATTGCCCTCGGTCAACGCAACAACCTCGCAAGCTCGGTCGTTACTTGACCTCGGGCAATATTTCTCAGTACAGCCCTCACTAACCGGTCATTATTGTATTATTGTTGAAGGTTACTTCAGATTGATTTTCCTCAATATTGAGACCACCAATCACTTTGAGACCAGTGTTGCTGCAAGGGTTCTATAACTGCCACTGCGTTCGATTCAGCTCACCTCAGGCCAGTGTAACCTGAAAGGAGAGGTTCATCAGGGACATTACACATGAAATTATCAAGTTTACGTTTAAAGGCATCCTTAGTGCAGTTAGTAAGGTTTCTTATTGCTTTCGGCATGCAATTAAGCAGCTTGGGACCCTGCATGCGAATGGAATCATACATTTGACTTTGGTAGCTACTTTGCTTAATCAATGGGATATTGCAGTTTCTCCTCTGTCTAGGATTTATGTACCACGAAATTTCTCTGTCTCCACCTCCAACTCCGCCAATATTTTGTGTTACTCCTTCAAGGATGCCCCATGTATAGATGATGATGTACCTTTCTCTGCGCCTTTGTAGTGAGTACAACTTTAGGGGTCCCCAGTCTTTCCCAGTAGTCTATAATTATTCTTGAGACCATTGATACTATTGATTTGTCTTGTGAAAGACTTTTGAATTTGTTCGATTGATTGGATACTTTAATCCCTTTTTCGAGTGGATTCCATAGTTGGGAGCAATAATCGAGATGGTGGATGACAAGTGATTTCGACAGTGTAAGCATTATACATCTTGATCCCTGGATTTGCAGATTCGTATGATCAATCCCACAAGCTGAGTTGCTCTTTTGATCACTCCATTGATATGAACTTTCTAGCTCCAATGGAGGGACTTACGGAAAACAACTGAGAAGACTACTTTCGTTTTTATTGCAGATTCTGATATGAACATTGCACGGGGAATACTTATGTCAATGTGTAATTGTCAATATGTAAGCATTGTATTATTGGAATAGGAAAGAGAAAAGAGGTAAATCAAGCCTAGTCTAGTTGTCAGCTGTTACGTGGCTGTAAAAGAATATGGAGAGCTTATTTATATAAATCACAAAACACAAAGTCTTTCCCAAGCTGACTGTGTGTTCCATTGGATTGTAGTATTCATGTTGAGAGAAAGTCAGCCAGTCCAATATCAGACAGGGAAGCCAAAGGTTTTACTATTTATCTAGTGCCAAATACAAACATTTCTTTTTCTTTTGTTGTATAAAAGTTTTTTTCAAACGTAAAAAATTCAGTCAGGACTTAATGATGTCAATACGCCAAGAAATCTTTTAGGTGAAGAAATCCAAGCACATTTGTTGCAGTGGTATGTAAAAAACAAGTCATTTGCTTCGATCGATACAATTGATAATGATGTAATGTAATAACATTCAATTTGCTTCTATTGATAAATATTTAATTGTTTTATTACCTATGGTATATTCAAACAAAAACTTGTAAAAAGCCTTTGTCTGGAAATTTCAACTGTTGTAGACTAATGCTCAAAAAGTCAATAAACATAAACATTCTTTTTTTACTTTTTAGAATGCATTGGAAAGTTAAATGTTATGTAAGTGCAATTATTATATAGGTAAATATAATATATAATAAGCTAAATAGATTCAGCTCCATGAAACCCAGCTTATCAAAAAGGATGCAGTTAAAAATTAAACATGAAATGTGACAAAAACAAAAATTTAATACATTTTGGTCGTAGCTTTTGTTCTGTGTTGATATGTAGAATTGTTTTATTTAGGCAGTGAGACAATTGTTTTGTCCATTATTCATTTCAGTCTTCGTTCATGTACTAACAACAACAACAATGAAAAAGTTATGTTTGGATTAAGAATCAAGGATTCAAAATCAATATTATGGAAAACAACAACCAGAGTTCTATGCTTGAAGGTAAATATTTCAATAAGAGAATGTGTTTTTGTATTTTAAGTATTTTTGTAATTTGTTATTTTGGTAAGAGTTAAACTAGAATTAGAAATGGCCAGCTTTGTCCGCCAAGAAAATTCATTAATTAAACTACATATATTGTCATGATACCTTAAGGGAATAAATTTCGCGGGGACAAATCCGCGAAATTAAATTCTGCGAAACAAGAATATTCCCATGATTTAAAAAATCACCTATAGAATTGGTGTTTTGGGGGCAAAATAAGCCATAATTTAAACAAAAATTTCTCTCAACCGCGAAATTAAATTCCGCGAAACTTCTGCGAAATTTCTTTCCTTAAGGTAACTTTTAGTGACTTGTTCTTGTCATGGTTCACATTGAGTTATTTTACTCATCATACTACTCATCATTATTGTTTTATAAAATTTAGCAAAAATCAATGTTTTGGAAGGCCCCCCCCAGCGGTTTGCGTGAATGGGCATTTTCGGTTGCGTGAATGCGTGAAAATTGGGGAAAAAATGCGTGTATGCGTGAATTGAAAAAACTTGCGTGAACGTGAAAATTCACTTTTTGATTGCGTGAATGCGTGAATCTGGGCTATTTTATGTGCGTGAATACGTGAATTTTCCCTTTTTTCCACCGATCATGTGCAGTTTTCCCGATTTTCCAATGTTTCCTGGAATTTTACCGAAAATTTTCCGATTTCCTGAAAAATCGGGTTATTGCGTGAAACTCGAGGAAAATTTGCGTGAATGCGTGAATTTCGAAAAAAAATTGCCTGATTGCGTGAATTAAGGGTCCGCTGGGGGGGGGGGGCCTTGGAAGGATTTTCCCGCATATAATCATGTAAGAATTTTACTATCGCGACCAGTGAGTACCAGAAACATCTTGGTCTAATCTTAGATTCAAAACTTTCTTTTGATCGCCATCTAGACGAGAAGATAAAAAAGGCCAATAAAGGAATTGGTCTTATTAATCGACTTCGCAAGCATGTGCCTAGGAGATCTCTACTAACCATTTATAAATCTTTCATTAGGCCTCATCTTGATTATGGTGATATCGTATATGACCGCCCAGGAAATGCTACCTTTGTGCAGAAGCTTGAATCTATTCAATATAATGCCTGTTTAGCTATAACAGGCTGTTTTCGTGGAACGTCTCAAGAAAAACTATATTCAGAACTTGGTCTTGAAACTCTTGCTGACAGGCGCTTTGCTAGAAGAATGATATTCTTCTATGGAATTATTAATAATTTAGCCCCTTCGTATTTACGTAACTACCTGCCAGTAAGACTTACAGCACCAGGTGGCCTTAGAACAAGAAATCCTATTTATCCTCTTAATATACGAACTGAGCGTTTCCGTAACACTTTCTTTCCGTAGTGCATATCTCAGTGGAATGTTCTGGGAGGTAATATACGAGATCTACCTTCAATTAAAACTTTCAAAAAAGCAATCTATGAATTTTTGAGACCCAAGCAATCTCATGTTTTTGATGCTCCTGACATTCAAGGAGTGATCTTTCTTAATCGACTTCGGGTCGGTTTCAGCCATCTCAACGAGCATAAATTTAGACATGGCTTCCACGACACTTTAGACCCTTTCTGTGGTTGCCGAACTAACTCTGTTGAAAACACTCAGCACTTTCTTCTGCACTGCTCTATATATTCCCATGCAAGACAATCTTTGTTCGACAAACTTCAGACCCTAGGCATTATTTTTCATCCGCCGCTTAACCCTCCTTTTTTCTGTCGGCTTTTATTATATGGGGATGAAAGTTTGAGTTCAAATCTAAATAAATCTATTCTTTGTTCTGTTGTTGAATTTCTTAACGAAACTGGAAGGTTTAGCGGTGCTTTATTTTAGGCTTTTACCTAACAATTGTAGCTTCCTTCTCCAAGATTTTTTTTTTTTTCTTTATTTACTTATTTATTTATTTTTTACATAGTCTAGTACCTCTGGCGATATAACGTTAGTTCCTAGCGGGGGGAGGGACTATATTTTATGTTTAAGTAATGTTTTGTAATATATGTTCGTAGTGTACACGTGTTTTTGTTTCAATAAAGAAAAAAAAAAAAAAATTTACTTTGATGACTTTTATAAAATGATCTTCCTTTACTGTTAGGTAAATCTTCTTCAGAAAACTGTCAAGTTGGTTCGAACACTGACAATATCTGGCTTTTGGAGATTGAGAGCAGAAATTTTGGAGGAGGTGCGCTATAAGAATCTTCTAGAGAGTAGTTTAATGGAAGATTTCCAATTGATTGATCATGATGGTGAAGTTGTGAAAGATGAAAATGAAGAAGAAGTTATGACGAATACAGATTTGGTAAAATTCATTTAAACATATTTTTGAAAACTTATATTTATGATATAAACAAATTGTGATATAATTAAATAAAGTTAATGCCTGCGTCCATTCATATACTTTAGTTTG
Source organism: Clytia hemisphaerica (assembly GCF_902728285.1). Taxonomy (NCBI): domain Eukaryota; kingdom Metazoa; phylum Cnidaria; class Hydrozoa; order Leptothecata; family Clytiidae; genus Clytia; species Clytia hemisphaerica. The sequence continues at coordinate 10,640 of NW_027103993.1, forward strand.
ACCAGTTTGACCTTCAGCTCATTTATAATAATCAAGGTTATAAGTTTTAAGTTTTCAATTCCGTTTTTCCTCAACAAGAGCTATTATAAAAACTTTGGTATAACCTAAACTTCTTATATTGATAAGGACTTCATTAAAATATGTCAGAACATATGTATTCCATAAATTTCCTTTTATTGTCTTTTTAGCCAGTTCCTTGCTCGTTGACAACATCTGGAATATTTAAAAAGTAAGTATTTGGCAAAAGATTATTGACGTATACACATAAAATGATAACATAACATTTAAAAAATTTCATCACAGTTTTCTGAACACAGATGAACCAGCAAAGAGATTGTACAGAAACATGACAGAGCTTTTGTGTTTTTAGTACAGTAAGCAAGTGTTTTATTGTAACCATGATTATCTCTGAATTTCTGATATCATGCTTTCAGAATTTCATTGTATGCATTTTGCTTTCCACTCCAGGGTTGAGATGGTGACATTGGATGATAACACCGAATGCTTGATTTGTATGGATAACAAAATTGAAGTTTCATTACCTTGTGCTCATAGTTTTTGTACAGCTTGTATAAGCACGTGGTGAGTTCTTCTCTTTAATTATTACCATTATGAAATCATAAATTGTGTCTTACTTATTTATTATGGTGAATTTCTCACTTTTCATTTAATTTTCCATAATCAGTTCTCACCAAAATTAAAAGTTTTGTTTCTCGCTAAAACGTCATCAAAAAATTAATTTCTTCACCTTAATTTCCAAATCCATTTTATTTCCTTCCAGGCACGACACCAATAAAAGTTGTCCAGTATGTCGAGATCATTTGGACAAGACTGAAGATTGCTGGGAATTCACTGATTTGCCAGATTTAGAAGAAATCAACGAAAAAGTAGTCGAACTGGCTACCGGAGATTGAGAAGGGATGAATACTAAACACTTCTTTTAATATCGTCATTCGACAGGGAATCCTCAATTCAATTCAAAGATAAGCCTTCTCCATCCATAACTATTGATACCATGTGGTCGAACATACTACTAATCAACCTGGTTTCCTTTTAAATTTTGATGCATCAAAAAAGCAAAGGAGAATGCAAAAATTTCATTATTTTTGCGTTTAAGTTTGAAACTTAACTGTGAAGGTGCAGAACTTTCAATACATTTCATCAATGAGGCCGCCAGTAGTTGTTTAAGGACAAATTCTATCTATAAAACTTCAACGATGTATGGTGAAAAATCTATCGTCATATCAGACAAAACATTTGAAAAAATCGAATTCTGCGTCAAAGAACTTTAACTGCAAAAAATCGCCAAAGCTATTTCTTCCAAATTCTGGAAAGAAACGGGTGTCTTCAACCAAAGTTTCGTCATCACTATCAACAGTCTTTAAATCCGCAAAGGTTCGACCCCTCAGGAGAAACAACGCAGTGAGAAAGAACACTTGCTTTATTATCATGGAAACCTCAAACTGCCATGCACGACCTCGATTCTTGGTGCCAAAGGGATGCCAGAGCGAGTGTATGCATGTATGTGTGTTTTGCTGCGACGGAGACTTTTAGCTTCTGATTGGTCTAGATCCTCAATGCGCTGAGGTCGACATTAAAAAACAGTTTTACCGTTACCAAACAAGATCGTGTCGGTAGAAGGCTCAATTTTGAGAACTTTCGAACTCGAAGAAGGCCATCATAACATTATGAACAATGTGTGAAATTATCTTTATATAATTTTGTTACTTCTTTTAATTAAGAACTTAAAAAGAACTTAAAATCAAAAACTTTTAATTTCTGAATATTTAAAGGCTCAGATTGTTTTCAATTTTTGCCAAATTTTAGTCTCGCGTTCTCATAAAATATGTGAAGTAATTTTTCTTATTGTATTTTGTAAATATACATCATGTAAATATGATCAATTAAAGTGATAAATTCACCATAATAAGTAAGTAAGACACAATGGGCTCTTCCAGAAAAAAATTTTACATGGGGGGTGGAGGAGGATATTTTGTCCAGGCAAAAAATCATCAAAATTTGCCTTGTCTGGGGGGTAAATTTGCTCTGTCCGGGGGTAATTTGGGGTCAGCAGATGCTTGTCCGGGGGGTAAAACCTATTGTCCGGGGGGCCAAAAGTCACCCTGTTCGGGGGGTAAATCACTAAAAATTTGTATATCCTCCACCCCACATGTACAATTTTTTTCTGGAAGAGCCCAATTTATGATTTTATAATGGTAATAATTAAAGAGAAGAACTCATAGACTAAATTTTCTTTAAAAATAGACATTGCATATAGGAATACCGGGTGCGCCACAAAAAAGTTTCTCTCTTTAAAACTAATTTTCTCGAAATCTAAAAGTTTTAAACGAACCATTCCTATTTCATTAGAAAGAAGAAAGGTAAACTTAAATTTTGATGGGTCATTTATTAAATTAGATTCACCAGATCAAAAGTTATGCTCAATTGAATGAAAAAGTTATTTTCAAAAAGTGCTCGAAAACGTTGAAAATCGAGCTATCAAATTTCTATTTTAAAATTGGCAATCGCCATAGCCTTTACATGATTAAGAGCATTTTTCCGTAACTAAACACTTAAATTTTGAAACTGAAGGGTCGAAAGGGTTTAAAATCTTCATTAGAATCATTTTAATTTACTTTTACCGAAATCTTCCTCAGATCTTTGGTTCTAGACTGGATAAAGTCAATGTAGGGCTGGGTGTACCTCAAAACCCATATCTGATGTATTTTATGAATTTTTGACAGATTTCTTTGCCTTTTTCGACAAATTTTCTTCCATTTGTTATAATTCAACCTTCCTTTATATAACAAAAGGTCATTTAGACAGCTAATTATCATTTTTGATTACTGAAACGAAAATACTGATGCATCATGTAATTATGCTTTTGTTTAATTTGATAGGTCCATTTTTAACGTTTTTGAGCACTTTCAAAAACTAACTTTTTGATTTAATTGAGCATAACTTTTGATCTACTGAGTCAAATTTAATAAATAACCCCTCAAAATTTAAGTCTATGTTTCTTCTTTCCGATGAAATAAAAATGTTTCTTTTAAAAATGTTATATTTCGAGAAAATTAGTTTTAAAGAGAGAAACTTTTTTGTGGCGCACCCGGTATCTTCCTTCTAGATCTTAAAATCTCATTCCACCATAGTGTGTCTGATTTGTAAAAAATACCACATGCAAATTTGAACAGAGCAACAAAATTGAACTAAAGGGCTCAATATAGTGCTCCATAGTGGATTGATATTCCAAGATAATTTTGATCCTTATTTAGGGACAGTTTTATTTTAAACCCAGGTTAAAGTTCAAGGTTTCAATCTTATTTGAAAATGTTAAAACTCATGTTAAGTCTGAAACCACTTACACCATCTGTAAATCGAAAAACTGATTTCTGTAGTGAAAATTAGTTACCGTATTACTTTAATTTTCCGATTTTTAGGAGAGGCGTTTAAATGAACCCCGTTTATTAAATAATTTAGAACCGAGGTCACTTTGATAGTGTGAATTGGTACCTTATTTTGCCTTTTCCTTATTATTTGAGTAACATGGTACGTCAATTTAGGGATGTAGAAACGGGTCAAAATCAGTTCAACTACTAAAAGAACACAATCATTTCGAAAGTTTTCTTTTATATTATACTTCCTTACAATTACTTATTTCAAATAAACGACCCTCCTAAAGGGGGGGGGGCGTTTATTCGAAGAGGGCATTTATTTGAGGGGACATTCTTCAAAAAAAGTTCCTCAAAGGAGGGTCGTGGTTTGAGGGGGCGTTTATTCGAAGTAATACGGTATTCAATGTTATAGATTTCTGTGTGATTTTAACAATAAAGAGGCAGAACAAACAACTCTAAGAGCTCATACAGAAACTTCAATTTCTGTTTAAAGTTTGTTGTTTTAAATTTTTGTAAGCTTTTTTCTTTGTTATCATCAACAATTATTATCAACAGTTAAAAATCGATTTGCACAGTTTTTTATCACGTTACCAAGTACAAAGTAGCAAAGCAAGCTAATTTCTCATAACGCGACTTTAAAGGTGAAACAATGGAAAGAAACAAAAGGCTTCCAGAGACTGGGATTTCTTATACGGAAAAATTGATCAAAATATCGTCCCCGGTGCGGAAAATTATCCTCCAATTTTTGTCCCAACTGAGAATAATCAAATGAACCATCCTCACTGCAAATTATTTACTTTCTTTTCCCATCCCCACTGAATTTTCTGACATAAAAAGCAAAAAAATTGAATTCCCCATTCATAAAAAATATAAGAATATCAACCCCAATTGAGTTTCAGTCCGTTATATCCCACTGGCTGAAAAAATCCTACCGAGTCTGTGCGAAGGGGGTGTTTTGTTTCAAACTTATACATTACTTACATCTTGCCTATCAAGACCGGTAATAGACTTCAGCTTTCAAAGCAGGGAATGATTTCGAACGTACCGTACTCACCGTTAACTATTCAAAAGTTAACTCAAGAATCAAATCTTTCTGAGCACTGAAGAGGCCCCCGATCGGTTTTCGTGATGGCGTGATAGGGACTTTTTTCTAGCGTGATTACTTGATTTGGAATATTTCTTTTCGTGATTGCGTGATCAGAAGTCAAAACGTGATCTTGATTTGAAAGGTTTTTGAGCAAAGGGATGCGTGTTATCCAATTTTTTTGCCGATTTGCGTTATCGTGGTTGAAGACAAAAAATGCTGAATGGATGAAAATATAGCAATAATAATTCGGTGGTGTTTTTTACACGATTTGTATTCTCAGTAACAGTACAGTATACGAACTTACATTGTCAAAATATAAATAAAAATTTAAATTAGAGATGGTCGAATAAAATCTTCCGCTAAAGTCGTATTCCTCCAGTCTCTTGACGTTTTACTTGTCGGTTCGCGCTGGTGGTGCAATAAAGAGAAAAACTTATCAGCTAAATTTTCCCTGTTTACCAAGACACTATGCCTAATAGACCTTTTCATAAATTACGTCACGAACATCACTTGCCTCGTATTCAAGCAATTACCATAGTGATTATGCCCTTTGAGACATCAAATGATTTTTATGAATAGAAAGTAGTTTTCATAAAATCCGCTGGGAATCTTATTTTTGCGGTCAACAGGTACCTTATGCCCCAAGGGTCTCAAAAACCAAAAAACGTCAATTCTTTCCAATGGAAAGTGAAATTAAATTTGCTAAAGATTCACATTGTAACGACTTCTTCCTTCAACGCTAATTTTCACGAATTTATCAAATAAGTTGAAACAATCTAAATTCATTAAAAAATAAAAATATTCTAAAGGCTAGACAAGGTGGAATGGCGGCTAAAAGAAAAAAAAAACTTAAAAAACAACTGAATTTCATTATTTCACGCGCATGCTTTGCTCAGAGAGTCGACAATCACTATACTGAAAGATTCCAAAGTGAAATTCACTAAGACCACCCCTTAAAACCTGTCAGACGAGAGTGTGATATTTACTTTTTGTCCAAAATCATGTTCCTGAATAAAATTGTTTTGAAACAGTTACTGATTTTCTTAAATACAAAGAATTACTTGTCATTATTTGCCAACCTTAAGGGAATTCCCCTGATTCTTCATTATGGTGAAATCCCCATAGGGGGTTGTACTTTTACGATGTGATAGAATTGGCCCTATTTTAGTACGGTATTAGGGGATTTGACGAAAAAAGAGACAGGAAAACCATAGTGTCCTCCCCCCCTGGATTCAGGGGGGAATGGGTTTTGAGGTCAAAAGGACGTATAGGGGGGAAAGAATTTTTTGAAGCCAGGGTGGGGGAAAACGAGGGGGTGGCAAATTTTCATTCTAGGCATGGGGGGGACTCACCAAAATCACTTCAAAATTGAAATACATCTGGTTTTACTATCACTCAATTGGGTGTATAGCATATGCTTAGTTTTTCTTTCAATTATTTCAACCAGCAATATTACGGTTTAAAAACCACCATCCTTTCTATTTATTCTTGAATTAGAACTACCTTAGGGAAAACAATAAGCATTAAATTCATCAAATTACAGCTTTTTGTGCTTGAGGGGGGTGGACAGAGAAATTTTTGGAGGCAGGGTGGGGAAAAATGAGGGGGGGATGGAAAATTTTCATTCTAGGTATGGGGGGGGAAGAGACCTAGACTGGCACGCCAGTCGGGCTGGAACGGTATCACGCGGGAAAAGTGAGCGTAGGAGTTAGGTAAGCGTAGGAGGAAATTCTGTCGGCGGCAAGGGCTGAAAGCCCGACTGGAGCGAAACCCCAGGAAGGAAAAAACGGCTAAGCTGAAGCCCCAATCTTACAACGCCAGATTTCGGCGTTGTAGAAATGAATGAACTTTGAGAAATTCGTGAAATCAGAAATGAAAACTTCCGTCAAAGTCGCAGATCGTGTTGTTTTGATTTTTGAGGAGTGAGTGATTGAAGGAAGAAAAATGGCTGACTTCTAGTGGAAATTTTTATTTGAATAGATGTTTTGTTTCTTGTTTCTTATTTGATGAGTCTTTTCTTTGTGTATATATATGTGGCTTTTCTTCATGGTTCTGCATATGCAAAATTCGTATGCTCATTTTTGGTTGTCTTTTGTTTTGATTTGAGAGGCAAGAGAAGATGGAAAATCTTGTAACATCAGTTATCAGAACTTGTTGATTTGTTATCTTTTCCTATTCATAACTCATTCAATTTTAGGAATGGAGTATTCTGATTGCAAACACTATGGACTGTGAGTTTTTTTTTTTCATTTCAGCTTTCTTTTTCCTAGGTTTACATGCATGGTAATCAAAGGGATAACCCAGGTACAGTACCCTTACAATTATTTACTGACATTCAAACATAAGACTTTTTAATTTTCCAGGACTCACAAGTCAAAGGTTCTTTATCAAAAATATATGGATGTTGCACTACCAGAGACTACTACACGACACTGACACAATGTCGCACGTATTGGAAGTGCAACAAAACGTGCAACAAACTTTTGTGAATATCTACCTGGTTATCCCTTTGTTATCCCTATGATAAAATTACAGTTTTGAACAGAAATAAAGTTATGGTAAAGCAGCACTGACAAACAACAAATTTCTCCAAAAAACATTTTCTTTCAAATAATGAAATATTAAAAGTCTTCTTACAAGATTTGAAAATGATTAAATTTTTTCACCATGCTTATGTTTTACTCAATTCTAGTAATTTTTCCAAACTTAACTTACGTAGTGGGAAATTTAGCAGAATTTATGGAGAAAATTAAGAATTCTCAGTTTGGCAACAAAAATTTTCAAATGTACTGTACTATCACTTGAAACATTATTAGATTGCCAGATTAGTGTGGCAAGAAAACTCTAAAAAAATTTAGCCATAAATCTTCAAGTGTGAAGTTAATTCCACAGCTCACTTGTTCAACAAATATTTGTCAAATTGGATGTCGAACAAGTGGGTTGTTGAACAAATGGGTACCAAAATGTTCGACAACCCAGTTGATTGACAATCCATATAGTTGTTCGACAGACCAGTTGTTTGAGAAAAGAGTGTCGAACAAGTGGTTGTTGAGCAAATGGATTTCGAACTAATAACTGTCGAACAAGTGGGATTTCCCCAAAATTATAGTTGTACGTAGATGAAAATTTGTCAAAATTTATATTACGGTGAAAATTCTCAGTTTGATAACAAAAATTTCTCGAATAGGTAACTTTAATTTACATAATCATAATATTAAATTGTAACATTAGTGTGGCAAGAAAACTCTTTAAAAAAATTAGCCATAAATCTTAAAGTGTAAGGTTAACTTTTCAGCATTTTTGATGTGACAAGAAAATTCTTCAGCACATAGCCACAATCTATAGAAAAATGTCAGAATTTACATAATTCTCTTCTCACGATAAAAATACTGCATTTTTCTAAAATTATGAATATATATATAAATTCTGGATTTTCCATCAGAGCTATCTTATCACAGCACTAATTCTGCAAATTTCAATTTTTCACAAATTAAATTTGTGCATGTCGATGTTACATTTTTCCTGACAGACTGAATTACTTAATTATTTCAACATGACATCTTAAACTAGCAAAAGGTCTATCTATTTAATTTTCTATGCGTATATACGTGTAATTTTCCTGTGCTTGGCTGGTACGTTACATGCTGACAGTCAGGACAGGTTGTTTTTTGTAGCAGTGAGTCTGTTGAAGAGGGTTGGGCTGTCAGACAGCAGCCAGCCTGGGAGTAATGACATTGAGAGTTTCTTTCAACTAACCAGGAAACGCTGTTTATTCTCACGATAACCTAAAAATGGTTTTCAAACCGTACCAAAAACTTTAGTCAACTGCATATTATGTTGACTAAAATTTTTGGTACGGCTTGAAAACCTGATTTAGGTTATCATGAGATATTAAAAGTGTCAGAATTATGATTATTATGATATGTTATTATTCTAAAAATAGTGTCAAAATTTTTCCAAAAAGGTTATATTGCTGGGTACTTTGAGAAGAGTTCCTGCCTGGTTAGTGTTACTGTTGTATTCATTGTATTGGAGAGGTTCACTTAGCCACAATGAGACTAGACTGCTAGAGTAATCAAGTTCCTTAACAAGTCGTCTGTAAGTACTATAATAAGAAAGCAAAAAGTATTTAGGTGGAACCAAAATAGAAAAAATATTTCTTACCTTGAATGAAAGAGGCTAGCAAAAAGCCACCAACCTGCATAGGGAAAACTGAATAATCCTTGTACACTTTGATGATTGTAGAAAACTCAGAAAACTGAAGCTAAATTGCAAATACTTACCTTTCTAAGAATGTATGAATAACAAAAACAACTAAGATGTGTAAAAGTTTCAAAACTTCAAAAGTGGCTCATCCTTTTACCACCCAAAATTCAAAACAAAGTGGTCTGTCGGCTTTTCTCCTTCCAAAATTTAGGAAAGCACTCCTCCGTTCTCAAAACCTCCAAAATGAAGCCGTGGCATAATGTTCTAGTCTGTATATCCAGCAGCCTCTCACCAACTTTTGCTCGCTCTCCTACGCAGCTCCTATTCTAGCAAACGCCCGCCGCCTTCATGTTCCCGCCCTCTGACATGATTAATTTACAGACTAGTTTGCTAGTCTAGAAGAGACCCTGAAGGACACTATGAAAACAGCATTTTAAAATCAGACGATGACGGTATAGCCTTATTTTTTGTCATTATGCTGGCATTTTAACCTCTACAAACCGGTGTGATGGTATTATTATGTTTTTCAAATTTTGCAATTCCGGGATTCAGCAAAACTTTTGACGTGAAAACGGTATTTCGAACCCCTACAACCCTCCTATAGTGTTGACCATTCCTATACATGACCCGCTCAGTTTGGTAACCTATACAGCTAACGATGGACCTCGTGAATGAATTGACAATTTTTTTTAAAGTCCTAGATTATTGAATTATATCCATCTAAAATTCAGCATAAAATTATTTTGGACCTCAACGTTTTCAAAATATTGATGCCAAGATACTTCAACATCACCAGGCAATAAGTTTCTCTGCACCGCTTCTAGTATTAAAATTATTACTGTAACTATTTTAGATGCTTTTAAATGCTAATGCTGTTGTATTTTTTATACAACTACTGCCTCGCTTTGAAACCATTGACGTAATTTATAAAAAAGTCTATTAGAAAACGGATTCCGCAATTAATCTCATCTCAAGAAAAGCGTAATCTAATTTTTATTTTTCTTACCTTCTCCTTTACTCCCGGTAACTTGGATACACTTTAGTTCGGGTTCCGTAGTAATTTCTGTACCAAAACCTATGCATTGATAACATTTGTCCACAGAACAGTTATTATCACAAATAGCCAATTGGTAGTCTTTGATTAACACAATTTCGCCCTTTGTTTTGCCTTCACAAAGACTGTTGGTACATCCCTTAGTAAATTCAACAGGAGCCCCTTCTCCCTTGACCAAACATGGTACTAAAGGAAATAAAGGAAACCAAAGCATATTAGCGGAGGTGTTGAAAATGGGTCTATTTTATTATCTGCTTTAGATGTAATCCCAATCTTTAATTATTTATTCAATAGTAATAACAAAAGACTAAGGAATGTGCAATAAAATCTTCAAAGATCTGAGAGAAAAAAAAACTTTCATGCTCACGTCACAGTAATTCAAACATGATAATCACTAGACACCTTTTGTGTTACAAACCTACTGGGACCCCATCCCCACTGAAAAATTTGGGAAACATTTTGTTCCCGGTGTGAAAATATTTCTATCCCAATGGGAAATTGACTTTGATTTCATCCCCATTCAAGATTCAATGTTTAAAAATTGCACTCCATAACCGGGATGGTAACAGGATTTCTATCCCCACTGGGTTTCAATAGGAATTGTTATCCCAACTGAAGGAAAAATTTTTCACCGGGGCTGTGAGACAGGGGTGTCACAAGGCTACTGGCGTCCACTAACGAATTCGTGCTCTTTATAGACTTACTCTGGTTTTGCAGAGGTCTACCTGCGATTCTGAGTAGATCACAGTAGAGAGTACAACTGCAGATTTTTTCTAAAACGGGTACGCACCAAGAAGAGTTGATTTTAGGCGGTAGAAAATGTCCCCATGGAACAGTTCACCTCCACCAGTCCCAGATAATACTCTGAAAACCCCATTTGAAGAAGTTAGAAAATTTGAGAACATGAACGATTTTATTGTTCCATTTAAAGTCACTTTCCCGCAAGTTTTGGTAAGGGATTCAAAAAATGAGTCTAACTCAGTGTTTTCAAATTTGGATTTGTGTTTTAACTCCGATTTTTTCCCGATTCAATTTTTGGACAACCGGGTTATAATGATATGTGTGCGTCGGGATGCGTTGTAATTTCATAATGATTTCATATAGCGCGTCGGCGTTATTGCATCAGCCGTTATCTCCCTTATATTGCGCCACCTCTTCCGAAGCGTACTGTGGACAATTTTCTGAAATATTTGAGTAAATTCGCAGTAGTAGCTGGCTAAGTTGTTTCACAAACGTGATGGTTGAATGGCTGGAAGAAGAGTTCAAACAGTCTCAACTTTCATCATTTCATTGAGGTGAGAGTTTTTGATTTATATCAAAAAGTTTATTGATTCCTTTTCAAAGTTATTTTCAAAGAAGATAGCAGCAAGTGTACACTGGTACATTTACCTCACTTGCAAGTTATCAAAAAGATAGCATTAAGCTTGTCTGTGTTATATATCAGACAAGCAGCTACACCCTGAGGTTGCATGCGAGCTCCTTGCATCCTCTTACTTATCATACTTAACTTGCTAAACTTGCTAAACCTACTGAACCAATTGTCACACTTGTCAAACTTGAATAACCTGCAAAATCTACCAAACGTTCAAAACGTGCAAAACCTGCCAACTGTTCGAAACTTGCGAAACCCACCAAACGCAAACGTTTACTTCACACATCCTAATCTCAGCTTACATATCTCAGCATCTCAGCTTACACGTCGCATCGTCCGATCTACTTAGCCCTATTAACTTATACTCCCTGCAAAACAAAAACAAAACTCTTATTTCTGAAGTCAAATTTGAAAAACATGTTGAGTACGCAAACTTATCATATTTCAAAAGCTATTTTAGGCTCATTTAATCAAGCGAACGAGGAATTATTTGGCGAAACAGCTGGAACTCAATGCAGCGTTAACTGCCTGTATGCTATTTTTTGGTCTAATTTTCGACGCGTTAATCTTTGGAAGACTACAGACCTTGACAGAATCTTAATTGAAGGAGATAAATTATACAAACAGCTTGATACAAACTCCCATCTTTCTGTTGATGAGATGCCGCGTTTCATTGAAATAAACGGTGTCATAACTAATTTCAATTTTTTGAATTTTGCAAATGGTGAAGCGAACCTAAATAATGATGATCCTTTCCTTCAAATCCCTCTGAGTGAATCTGAAAGTCTAGAATTCAACGCCTTAATGATCATTAATGGTTTTACTATCACAATTATGAGTCGGCCTCAGGGTTACTTTATCTTTGACTCGCATAGTCGAAATGAACTCGGATTGCTTGATCCCTCAAATGGAAAATCATGTCTTTTAAAGTTTGATAACGTTTTTGAACTTGAGAAATACATCCAATTTTTTTATTTACGACAAATGGAAAAAGACAGTACTTACTTTGAGATTCAATTTATTCAAGTCAATGAACTCAAAGAAGAGCTTAAAGACATTCTCCAACGAGACTTTTCAGCATTTGTAAGAAATTATTCAAAGAAGCGCAAAAATGATGGCGTTGACGGAAATGATTCTAGTGGTAAGCGTCAAAAAAAACATCAAGAAAGTAATAGAGCATGGTACAAAAAAAACAAAGAAACTATTATTGAAAATAACAAAACCTATCGTTCCCGAAACAAAGAGAAAATCAATGAAAAAAGAAAAAATTATCGTTCCCAAAACAAAGAGAAAATAAAGGAAACAAATGGAATCTACCGAGCCCAAAACAAAGAGAAAGTTAATGAAAAAGATAGAATCTATCATCAAAATAACAAAGATCAAATAGCGGAAAGAAAAAAATCAAACTATGAAAAAAAAATAAACTATGAAAAAATACACTCAACTATAAACAAAAACTGTAATAATGATCTAGTTTCCAAATTTTTGAAACTTATTTATGAAGGTCCCTTTTACATTTGTGTTTGCTGTAACAGATGCCTCTATCGAAAAACAGTTATCAAATATGCACCTGAAAAATATGATATGCCACAAGAATATTATTATTCTGAAGTTTTTTCATTTGATGGCCAATTATACATTTGCAAAACATGCCAAAGCAAACTTAAAAAAAATGAATTGCCATGCCAATCTGTTAAAAATAAACTTTGCCTCGATGAATTACCTGCTGAATTTCATACTCTTCGCAGGCTTGAAAAGATTTTGATTTCTCGCAGAATTTTATTCAAAAAAATTGCAATTATGCCAAAAGGTCAGTTCCCCAAACTCAAAGGTTCTATTTGTAATGTACCTATTGATGTTGAAGATATTGCTAATACTTTACCAAGAAGAGCAAATGATAATGGATTAGTCATTGTTAAACTCAAAAGGAAATTGGAATATAAAGGACATGTCGTTTTTGAACCAATCAGACCTGATTTCATTCAGCGCGTACTGAATTATTTCAAAGAGAACAACCCTCTTTATCAAGACATAGAAATTAATGTCAGCAATATTTCAAATGATGAGACCATTATACAAAATTCTGCAAATAATGAGGAAACGGACTCTAATGATAGTGACCAATTGAGTGAAATTGCTTCCAATGACGATAGCACTGAACCTGATGATCCACAAAATAATGCTTCAGATTCTGAAGAGCTTGAGACAACCGACAACCCACTTGATGCTCATCGCTCAAATGCAAATGAAACTACTCTAATGCCTCACACTCCTTCTGATGCAGAAGTAGATAATGAAATTTTGTCATTAGCGCCTGGTCAGGGTAAAAAACCAATTTCAGTCTTACATGATGAAAATTGTGAAATGCTTGCTCATCCTCATTTATTTCCTAAAGGTAGATTTGGTTACAAAGTTGAACGTGATGTTAAACTAAGTCCATCCAAATACTTCAACCAGCGTTTGTTGAACTACACACAAAAGTTTGCTTCAGACCCAGACTACATATTTTTTGCTAATTTTGTAACTCAGCAAGTGTCTTTGACCAATCAGATAAATGTCGCAATGAGAAAAGTTGCTGGCTCAAATTTAAATGCTGGTATGTTAAGTCAGAATTTCAAAGAAACAGTAAGGCAATTCATAGCAAATGATAAAGCTTTTGCCTTCATGAGTACTGTTAAAGGAACTCCAGCATATTGGAAAAAATTCCAGCAAGAAGTTTTAGCAATGGTTAAACAATTAGGACCACCAACGTTCTTTCAGACATTGAGTTGTGCAGACCTTCGTTGGAACGAACTCATCTCCATAATTTACAAACTCAAGGGTCAAAACGTAACCGATGAATTTATCAAGAATCTTTCTTATAACGAAAGGTGTGATTTATTAAATAGTAACCCTGTACTTGTAGCAAGGCATTTTCAATACAGAGTAGAAGTATTTTTTAAAACGATTGTTTTGGACGGCCCACTCGGTAAAACAACTTTCTACGCTATTCGAGTAGAATTTCAAGTACGCGGAAGCCCTCACATTCATTCCTTTCTGTGGATTTTAAATGTACCAGTATTGACCAAGGAAACAAAAGATGAGTACATTATGTTCATTGATAAAATAATCAAGGTCTATTTACCATCCGTAGAAGAGGATCCCGAATTATTTAACCTTGTGAAGACATACCAACTACACCGCCATTCAAAAACTTGCCGTAAATATAAAAACACTCCCTGCAGGTTTTATTTTGGTAAATTTTTTTCTGAGAAAACAATAGTTTCTGAGCCCTTGCCACAAGAACTACCACATGAGGAAAGAGAAGCCATACTTGCTCTGCGAAAAGAAGTTTTGACAAAAGTAAGGACTTACATCAATGAGAACCTTAATCCTGATAAAAGAAACTTTTTCAACCCTGATGGAGAAAATTTTAATCCAGTTCCTACCATCAATGAAGTCCTAGCTGAATTAGACATTCCAAAGGAAGATTATGAATATGCTCTCTCTGTATCTGAAGATGAAGATTTTCACATTTACTTAAAACGCAATACAAATGCATGCTTTGTCAATAACTACTTTACAGAAGGTCTTAAAGCTTGGCAAGCAAATCTGGATATTCAACCAGTATTTAATTATTACAAAGCTGCAACTTACATGTGTGCATATCTTTCTAAAACTGAAGATGAAATATCTCATGCTTTTTATAAGAAACGTTTTCGAAGAATGGAAAGACTTGAAAATGAGAGACTTAAATTTCAAGGAAACCCCTTTTATAATCGAACGCGAAATGTCAAATCCCAAGTAAAGAACTTGTTCAATGAATGTCCAAAATGGTCCTTTAAAATAAAGCTCATAAAGTAATCCAATCAAACATGAAACGCCTATATCTTTGATGAGGATTCGGAAGATAAAAGAGCAGCTAAGCCTGAAAGATTCAGAATGGTTTTTCTTATAAAACATGCTAGTGCCACAGTACAACATTTAGAATCTCTTCTAATTAGGATGTTGCCACAATGTCACAGTGGATGCAATAAAATTTTGAAAAAATCTAAATATAAACCAGATTGATAATAACAAAGGAAAAATATTAGGCTGAAACTTCTTATCGTTTATTTTTACAAGCCAGATTCGATATAAAAGACGTTTAAATGCATATGAATAACTGGAGCTCAAATATCACGTAATTAATATAATTACAAGCATCACCACTTCCATGGTTTCAGAGGAAGCTTTAAATTGTGTGAGGAATTTCGTCACTATTTATATGTCTAGTTTCCATTGAATAAAAACCAAACCGCTGAACCTCGGGGGGGGGGCAGCTGGGCAAAAGGACCGACGGGTATTTGCGGGTTCTAAGGGTACCTTTTCCAATATGTTTAAAATGCACTATAAGGGTTGGAAAAACTAGAGATGCACTGTAAGGGTAGAAATTTCAGAAAATTCTTGAAAAATCTAGATATTTTGACCAAAAATGCTAGAATTTTGACCATTTTTTGCACGAAAGGGATGGAAAATTTTGAGGAAAATGCATCACTGATTTTTGCTGCACTGTAAGGGTGCAATTTCAAAAGCCAATTTTTGGCCCGCACATACCGTCAGTTCGCAAATCCAGTGCCCCCCCCCCCGGGCGCTGAACCAATATTGGTACTGTATTTTTCAAATAAAGATTTAAGAAATTAATATATCAAATTGAGGATCAGGTCCACTTTCGGGGGGGGGGGGGGTTGCTGGTTAAATTTTCAATTAGTTTTCAAAGCTAGTTAAGATGCAAAGCAGACCTGCTAAAACCGTCGTTTCTGTTATTTCACTTCCCGTATGAGATTGTTAGTTCAAACCAAAACGCCCATATCTTTGATGAGGATTCGGAAGATAAAAGAGCGCAGCTAAGCCTGAAAGATTCAGAATGGTTTTTCTTATAAAACATGCTAGTGCCACAGTACGACATTTAGAATCTCTTCTGCTTAGGATGTTGCCACAATGTCACAGTGGAAGCAATAAAATTTTGAAAAAATCTAAAAGACGTTTAAATGCATATGATTAACTGGAACTCAAACATCATCCAATTAATAAAATTACAGTCATCTCCCATGGTTCTAGAGGAAGCCTTTATGATATTAATTGTGTAAGGAATTTGGTCGCTATTTATATGTCTAGCTTCCATTGAATACAAACCAAACCGCTGGAACAGTATTGTTACTGTGTTTTTCAAATAAAGACTTAAGAACACCCTTGTCTCAGTGCCCCGGTGGCATGATTTCAGTACATGATTTTTTTCAGTACATGGTTTCAGTACATGATTTTTTCCTACGTCACTGCAGTAATCAAATTTTTATTGCACTCATTTGTAATCATCCTAAATGGCTTGAGAATTCAAGAACTGTTTTTTATTGTCGCTGTCTTTATTCAATTTATATCTCAATTCACAAATGAGTGCAATAAAAATTTGATTACTGCAGTGACGTAGGAAAAAATCATGTACTGAAACCATGTACTGAAAAAAATCATGTACTGAAATCATGCCACCGGGGCACTGAGACAGGGGTGTTTAAGAAATTAATATATCAAGGTAAGACTCAGGTCCAGTTTTGGGGTCACTGGTTGAATTCCTAACCAGTTTTTTAAACTTAAGAGTTTGACCAGCTGGTTTAAAACTCTTCCCCATACTGCTTAAGAAGCTGGTCGACCTGTTTAAGAGCTCACCCTATACTGATTAAGAATCCAGCCGACCTGTTAAAGAACTCGTCCCCATACTGGTTAAGAATCTGGTCGACCTGTTTAAGAACTCGCCCTATACTGATTAAGAATCCAGCCGACCTGATAAAGAACTCGTCCCCATACTGATTAAGAATCCAGCCGACTTGTTAAAGAACTCGTCCCAATACTGCTTAAGAATCTGGTCGACCTGTTTAAGAACTCGCCCTATACTGATTAAGAATCCAGCTGACTTGTTAAAGAACTCGTCCCAATACTGCTTAAGAATCCAGCCGACCTGTTAAAGAACTCGTTCCCATACTGATTAAGAATCCAGCCGACCTGATAAAGAACTTGTCCCATACTGCTTAAGAATCCAGTCGATCTGTTAAAGAACTCGTCCCATACTGGTTAAGAATCCGGTCGACCTGATAAAGAACTCGTCCCCATACTGGTTATGAATCCAGGCCCGAGCTGCTTTATAAAAGCTCTTGAACACTTGAAATTCATAGTATCTGGAAATTTAACATTCATGAACTTGCTTGAATTCCTGAAAGAGGATATAGGCTAGTTGATACTGTTGGGGGACTTTATATTTTAAATATTGGGGCATTTGCAATAGCGCTGTTTGTTATAATAGATAGATTCGACATGTTTGTACAATAGCCCAATAATATCTCACAGTTTTATAGTCTACCAATCATTAAGAAGTTCGCCTATCTATAAACTGAACAGAACACGAAAGGAGCGGGGCATGGAGCCTGTATTTTTATAGGTGTCAATATTTTGACGACCATATATTTTCGTTTTCACTTTTGTTTACTAGTCGCTACCGGACATTTAGTCTCACATGTCTCGGTTCCAGTCTTCATTTCCCGTACCATAATGGTACCTCAGTTGCAAGCTTTCTAACTTAAAATAAAGTGATATAAGAAGAAGAAGATGAAGAAGTTTATTTACTCGTACATCAACTTGTCTCCAAATTTATTTCTCCCATTAATGCTGTCCACAGCCATGCTTTCCCTGAATTCAACAATAGGGACCCCAGCGGTTTGCATGAATGCGTAAATTGGATCTTTCACTTGCATGAAAGCGTGAAAACTCTGTTATTGTACTGGTGCCTGTGACCATAAACGTGCTATCAATCTCGCCACTAAGGGTAGACTGTAACATGATACAAACTGTAAAATGATCTGTGTTAAAGTCTATTCATGATAAGTGTGCACTCTTTTTTCTTTTACCTATAACTTTCGAAGGACTTCTTCAATCTTTATGAATTTGGTATCATTGGAAAGATATTAGTGAGTGGAACAATTTGAAATAAATAAATCTTTAAAAATATTCTTAAAATGAAGATGAAAATGAAGAAGAAAAAATGAAGATCTTGTAGAAAAGTGCTATAACTCACCAGGTGATACCTTCCTAAGGCTCTTTGTGGTTGCAGAAACGTTTAAAGATGTCAAGGAAAACCTGCCATTCCTTTTGATGATATGGCTATGGTCTACAATCAACTGTTTTTATGATTAATCACCTCCTTATGATTGCATCTAAAAGGAAGATAGTTTTCAAAGAATATGAGGTTCCTTTAAGTTCGAAAATAAAAATAATATAATATTGGTTGTTTGTAGTCTCTTGTCACTTCCTTTTGAAATTATTCTTTTCATTCATTATCTCAATTTATCAATTATCATCATTACCGAAAAATTCCCCGAATATTAGCTTAGGCACCAAACAACAGAATAACAGGAAAAATTATCTTAAGAGGTTCACTTCTTGTTCGTTTTTTTCTTTCTTCCTTTTGGAACTATTAATTTCATAATCATAATATTTGAAATTTCATTACGTCCAATATCATGTTTTATTATCATCTTGAATTTGAGTGTTACGAAAGAAAACACAAAAACAACAAAACAATGGGTTGAAAAAAGTATAAATAGAGATACTCGTTGTAAAGATATTCATCACAAACTGAAGAACAGAACATTACAACAGTTTGCAAACGAACAAACAGACGGACAAACAACAAGAAGACAAGATGAAGGTTTACCTGGCACTGGCTCTTCTTTTTATCGGTAAGAAAACATCAACATATTATTTCGACATCTATGACACAGCCCATTCTCACAGACCCACTGGGACCCCTTCCCACTGGTCAAAATTTCGTCCCCGGATGAAAATTTTACTCCAATTTTTGTCCCCCCTAAAATAAACAAATAAACCAATCCTCACTGCAAACTTTTATACTTTTATTCCCATCTAAATTGAATTTTCTGTGCGAGAACAAAATAATTAAAATCCCCAGCCATAAAAAATATGGGAAAATCAATCCCATCGAGTTTCAGTCCGTTATTCTTTTCCTACTGGGTGTGTAAAAAGGAGGTGCTATGACATTTGTATAATTTTCCATTAACAATTTCATACTTCTACACAAGATGGAAGTGATTGGTGTTGGAAACTAAAATCGCTAAATTGTCTAAAACTGTGAATGGAAAAATTCGTTAGTGTCTCGTCAAAACCCTAAGTTTTTTCTATCTGTTCTAGCCCTGGCTTGAACTAATTTCAATATCTATTTGTCAAAATACTGTAACTGAAAAAAATAATCTCCGTATGTAAGAGTTCATGATTCTTGAATAATTCATTGTATCAATTTTATCAATTTCAGCACCGTGCTTGATTCGATGTAGTGGAGATAAAACGACGTTGACTGAATTACACCCCCCTCACAGTAATTGTGCGAGTGACCTATGCGAAGGAAAATCTGCGGGTGAATATTTTGAGCATCCAACGTTATACTACGTTTTGGTGCAATGTGCTGGTAACTGTGTTGTCGATAAATGTTATCAATGTGAAAGCGAAGATTTTGGTAAATACAAACCAATCAAAAATGATGGTGAAGTGAGCTGCGTAAAAGGTAAGCGGTGATAATTCCATTGAAAGATTTATCTTAAAATTGATGATACCAAATATGTACTTTATGTTTTTTCTGCTTAACATTAAACTTTATAAATTAATCAGTTCTGAAATGTCGACATGCCTTTTAATACTACAAAAGCAATTTCTTTGACCTGGTACTTGAATGTTTAAGATTTGAATAACATTTCTGAGAATTGTCTAAAAGCTACCATTTATAAAATGTAAGTTGCACCGCAGTGTAAAAGTAGTTCAGCGAATTTATGTACTTGCATTTTTGAGGATGAGAGAGTGAGTGAAGCGATTTGGAATGATAACCAGCAGTTTTAACCTGCAAAATCGAGGACGGTAAAAGTGCTGATTTACCGTCGTTCTCAAGAATAGCCTGTGGTTCTGAACCGCAAAATCGAGGACGGTAAAAGTGCTGATTTACCGTCGTTCTCAGTTGGTCAATCTAGTCAATTTAGAACCTTATCGTCTACAGTATTTCGCAGAAAAACACACATGCATAAATTCGATTATCCGACTACGGTGTGCAAGGTTATGTGTTCAACCACTGGTCAAGCCATAATAAATACTGGGTTCGAAGAAGTCCCTTTTCTTAATGCTCAAAAGATAAAACGACTTCGCAAGGGCAAGTTAAGAAATCCAAAGAGAAAGGGTGGTACCTTACCTTTGGATACATAGCGGTGGGGAGGGAGGGGGGTTACGGTTGCCAGCTGACGGGGTAGGGGTGCCACCCGACTTTCAAACTCTGGACCAGTCTGGACCCTTAATTTCGATCTTTCTGGGGGTAAAAAGTAGAAATGTTCCTTTTTTCCGACCCCCAGTGGGACTGAAATTTGATTTTCTGATTTTTCCGATCCTTAACGGGACTTTGGAAGTCCAAATAAGGTACCCTTAAGGGCGGCACATACCGTACCCTCCATTTGCCTAAGTACCTCCCTGGAGACATGACTCTCTATAAGTAAACTTTGAAACCAGATTTTCTTTCTTACACGTGTAGCTCCAGAACACGACGAATAAAGCAGAGAAAACCAACTAGGGATCGTCCAAACTGGTCATCTTCTTTCAAAATCACAAAATGGCAACGATGTACAGCCACTAATTTTTTTAAATCTAATTTACTATTATCAACCATTTTATAAACCTAAAATTTAAAGGATTGGTGTAGCGCCAAGAAATTTTGTATTTGTTATTTTTTGATACTCACTTCTTTTGTTTAAAATTTACGCCTGTATCTCGATGACCAAACACAAGATTTTTAAACAGTTGAATTTAAGGGTCTTTTTTATCTCAGAATTGTCTATTTAGCGATTTTATACAATGGGAAAGGTTTTACCGAGTCTAACAAAACTAAATGAATTCTTTTTAAAAGAGTTTTGAACATAGTGAATTTTTTAAATTTACTATGTACAAAATAATATGGATTTCTGCCTGATGTAACCAACAAAACTATGGCATGTTATGCATTTTTTATAGGCCAATTATTCTTGAATCTGAAAATTAAAAAATCTTAATGAAAAAAATCGATGACTTTTGTGAAGAAGAACTATGTGGATCTTATTTTCGGTAAAGAAACATATTTTTGGTGTACCTTAAACCAAACTGAAAATAGATTTTCGGAACATTTTTGTAAAAGCTATACCTATGTCTCAAAATCTAAAAATTAGTGGTTCTGACCAATTTTTCATCCCAACTTTTCGTAGAAAAACAGTCAAATGTGTCATAGTTCTTGATACACCGCCTTAGGAAAATTTCCCGAAAAAATGTCAAATATAGTACAATTCTTTGTGGACAATTTTAAAAAAACCTTGAAAGAAAAAGGTTACTTACCAAATTAGTTACTGTGATTACTCTTGACAGATTAAATTCACAAACAACTTGTAAAGACAGTTTTTTGCTTAAAGCGTCAAGGAACTCAAAAAAAACCCTACGACCCTCTTTTTCGGGTAGCTTGGCCCGTAAAACAACAAATTAAATTGGCCTTACCTTAGTGGAAATAATAAGCGTACTCAAATATCTTTCCATTGATACTACCCCTTTTATTATTATACGACAACTGGTCCAATCTCTCTCTAGGTTATAAAGTTATAACCAAAATTATAAATACTGCACACCTTTTTGACACCAGACTTCAAAGTACCTTTTTAAAGATTGTATTTAGAATTTTCTCATAATGAGTAAAAAACATACATCTCGTCAAAAAATTGAATAATTTAGTTAAGAAGATTGATCTAGGCTTATAAATAATGATTCTTATAGCTAAAGATGCGTTTTATGAGCCGAAAATTCTTTTTTGTGAGAATCTGATTAAGCCATCTCTTGCCTATGATGGTAGTCTACTTTCATGCAAAAAATCAAAAAATTTAATGATCCAATTTTTCACGAAGTCCGAAAAAACCTTTTTTAGCAGTTTTTTGGCTGAAATGTTTTTCCGACAATCTGGCTCCGTCACATTCGAGGATTTATGGTTATGCATCTTTGTGCTACAAATCAGAAAAATCGAATAAACAAATCTCTAGAAAAGCTGGTAACGAACGCACTAACTAACCACTAAGTGCAGAAGAAATCTGAGCAATACGGAGGGTCTTAGCTTTCATGCAGGAATCAAAATTTTTTGATGGTATGTTGAAAGATTTGTCTGGCATTCTAACGATTTTAAATGGAAATGCATTACGTTTATCAAAAAGATTGGTCTTAAATTAATCGTTTTCAATTGTAATATCAAGATCTAAAAAGGAAGCACTGTTATCTCCGTGTTCTTTTTTTAATTCAAGTTCCGAAATTTCAGCTTTTCAATGAAATAGACTTTATCAAGTTCGTTACAAAAAATTGTTTATCATTATATTATCTTTTTCTTCTACTTTCCTGTAAATATTTTACTTTTATTAAATCACCATTCTCGGATTTTGAAAGTGTTCCTTTCTCCAAATCAAGAAAATCATCAATACCAAAGATATAGCCATGAATAGTGGACAAACATATAGGATATGTTCAAAGGCGAAGGCTGCAGTAAACAAACCAAGAGTTGCTCCAAATCTGGAGCACATCAAACGAACGCTTTCAGAAAATGCTTGAATCTTAGATGGAACCATTTTGGCCAAAACACTCATCATGAATATCTCATCAACGATTGCAATAGGAGACATCATAAAAGGATAAGTAACCCATAATGCCACATTTATCCATTCCATGCTGTTCACCAAACGGAAGTACAAAAAACATCCAAACGGGTAGCATGTAGTTACAAAACTCAAAATCCCAAGATTGACCAACTGATTCTTCGATGGCGGTTTGAATACCAAGAACAAACACATTAAACTGATAATGGTACCATTGAACAGGAAAATGAGATTGATTTCCAAGGCTGTCCAATGCAATAGTTTTATAACTGCCATAGGTATCCATAGATCTTGCATTAGCATTGTGATGAAGGCGAAAAACGAGAGAACAAAAATAAGAACAATGTCTATTGAAGAGAACAACTTCATAAGAGTCTCTATTATTCCTAATTGGTTCACTTCTGTTCTATTCTCGGAAGAATCTTTACCCAACAGAGGTTCGTTATCAAAATCAGAGAATATTTCAGATGGATCTTCTTCACTTCCACATAAACTATCTACTGATTGTTTGTCAGCATCCATCTTTTGTATTTCCTCTTTTAAGTCAAATTCTTTTGATAGATCACTTACAAAAAAGAGAGACATAGCAAAAGCTACTAGGAATGCGATTGATAACGCTAATCCAGCTCCATTAGCATACCCGATCGGTATACCAAGTAGTGTAAATCGTGCTTTCACAAAAGCAAAATTAATTGCCGGACCAAGTGTGAAACCAATACCATAGCTAACACTCATCGTCGACATTTGTGCCATAACTTCATCACTAGGATATGACCTGGTCAATTCAGATAACATAATCGGTCTCAGGGAGCCTCCAGCTCCGGAAAGGAAACGTCCGGCTAACAAGAGATACGGTGAGAATGGGATTGTGTACAAAACATTTCCAACAAATGTTATAAACGTAACGAGAGTAAAGAAAAGTTTTAATGTTCGACATTTATCAAACAAGCGGCATAAAACCAACGATGCAACAATCTGTGTCAAAACATATATTCCGCAAATACTGCTATAAAAAGCATTAAGGTTGTTTGTAATGTGTAAAACGTCCTTTAAGTACACGTACAATGTTGTAAAAGTCATCGAATATTCAATACCTATCGCAAATTGAACGGCAACAAAAACTCTGGTAGTTATTTTTCGTTTTTTGAGCCAGTCTTTGTAGCTAAAATCAACTGCAACCATGTTGTGCTCAGTTTCGTCCTGCAATGAGATAAAGGAAGGTATCTTGTAAGCTTAAAGTGCAAAAAGTGTCTTTTGATTAATCAATATCAATAAGTAATAGATGATTCCATTAAAGAGTGCTCGATGATCAGGACCAGAGCTTCATACAGTATACAAGAAAAAACAAAATTTGAATTATATTACTTCAAGTTTCATCTTTATCGAATCGTCAGCTATCAAATGAAAAATGACAAATGCTGTAATTTTATGTGGAAAAATTTGAATTGATCGTAAAAAAATATATAATTGGAATGAATCTCTAGGGTCATAAATACAAACTAGCCGTATGCGCACCGTCGCACGTTGCGTGTCCCAATCCAGTGAATCACTACACTACACATCTAAAAAATTCTAACAGTTAAGATAGCTGCCAATTGATGATACTATTTTGATTATACGAAAGAAACGTGAAAAAAGATAACATTACATTGCAATCTTTAACCACAATTAAGGGCTCTGACCATAATAAATTTTAATATTTGTAACGTACAAAATATAAATTTCTGCTTGATATAGCTATCAATACTTTGACATGTTATACATTTTCTGTTAGGTCAACTATCCTTGAGTCTAAAAATTTAAGAATGACAAAGAAAAAAATTGACAAAGAAGAAATTGAAGACTTTTGCGACGAAGAGTATTTCAACTTTGAAGAGCTTATTTTCGGCGAAGAAGAAATATTTTGAAAAAACTTTTGTGGTAGATGGTGTATCTCAAAATCTTGAAAAAAGTGCTTTTTGACCAATTTTTCATCCCAACTTTTCATAGAAAACAGCTATGACTTTTGATGCATAAATCAAAAGAATTTTTCCGAAAAATTTAAAACAGTTCAATTTTTTGCAGACAGTTTGAAAAAACTTCGAAACAAAAAGGTTAAATATTACCCATTAAAGCTTAGAACTTTTTATAAAAGAGGGTGATGCAACATATTTTTAGCGTCTTTTAAAGTTCATAATGTCATTTTTGGAATTAAATTCTTAATTACTTTTAAGGGATTTCAGTAAAAAGCAATTTGTAAAGGCAATTCTTTGTTAAAAGTGTAAAGGAACCCGAAACATACTGTAACTTTTATGCTCAAATATCAAAATCAGTTTTTTGACTATGCTCTTAAGTAAATGGCTTAGAAGAATTATTTTTTAGATCTTTTTTAGCCATCGTGGCTGGACATTCGAGGGTGACTTTGAAAGACTTTGAAAAGTTTTGAAAGTGACATAAGGGAGCCGCTATTGTAAACAGAAAGTTTTCAAGAGCATCTGAATAAGAGTTCTTCAAAATGAAAAGTAATATTTTGGAAGAGAGTTGATTTTAACCTATCCAGCTCCAAACTTCCTGTATAGAAAACAGTATCTTGGCTTCGTAGTGCTTTGTTAGATTTTCGAAGACTTTTTACAAAACGTTGTAAACACACACGTTTCAGCGTATTAATATATACCTAGATTAGAAAGAAAATTTCAAAGTGAAAGTTTAAAAGACACTCTTGCCATACCCTTGAATGAAATAACTAATTTTACGCATGCAACAGTTGGCTTACTGGTACAAAGGAATGTACGTTCTTCAAAAAGATCAGAGTTCAAACCTGGACAAAGTATAATACACCCCTGTCTCTGTGCCCCAGTCGTTGTTGAGTACCCAGTGGGGTGAAAATCAAAAAACCTGAAATTCACTGGGGTGAAAAATATTCTTTCAAATATTGAGTGGGGTAGCCAAAATTTTCTTGACATTCACTGGGGTGAGAAAAAGTTTTTTGCATGAGCTAAATTTTGCTGGTTAGCCTGTTAAACAAAAACCGCTTAATTTTATCGTGTTTTAACGATGGCTAACTGGCTAACTTTTGGTTTATTACTAGTCAAAATCTGCTTTTACATGCTACTAAATTAGAAATGTCGTCTTGATCAGATGGATCTATTTTTACAGTACTGAAACAGGAAATGTAATGAGGTCTGGGGGAAGGGGGCTATAGAGGAGCATTATGTTATATCAAATTTTATAAACTCTGGAACCTAGTAATGTTTATTCAACATGGTTTAAGTAGAGGTCATTCTTTCAGTATCTACGCAAGTGAGAAAGCCTCTCTAATATTTTTGAGGCTAGAACCTAGCTTTAAAGAAAGAAAGGGCCAAGTACAACCGTGGTTTGCGCTGACAGAGAAATTTTAGATTTTCAACCCCTCTCGTTTGGCACTTTCCACGTTTTAAAATTACCATGAAGTCGGGTTAAATACAGTTAATATATTGAAGTGGAACATTTGATGGTGAGCGAGCGAATCTTTTTTGGCTTTTTCGGATATTTCACCTTTAAAGAAGGGAAATGAGAAAATTCTAGCTGGGTGATTTTTTAAAGGAAAAGTTCTACTGGGGTATGTTAAGGTAAGGACATTTCAAGTGGGGTATGTGTAAACTTTTTATAATTTTCAATGGGGTGTTTTTTTTACTACAACATTCCAGTGGGGTGAGTGATTTGTCCAGTGGGGCTGAAAAATGAGCCATTTTTGGAAAAAAATTCACTGGGGTGGCCAGTGGGGTGGATCCCACTGGGTCACAGAGGCAGGGGTGTTATAATATAAAGATGTTTTGAAAAGTTTGAAAGTGACATAAGGGAGCCGCTATTGTAAACAGAAAGTTTTAAAGAGCAGCTGAATAAGAATGCTTTAAAATGAAACAAAAAATTTGGGAAGAAGGTTGATTTTAACCTATCCAGCTCCAAACTTGGTGAATAGAAAATAGAATCTTGGGTTCTCAAAGTTAATCTAGTGGTAGGAAATCTGCATAAGGTGCAAAAAGATGATGGTTCAACGCCATGAACAGGAGTCTTTGTAGAGCTTTGTTAGATTTTCGAAGACTTTTTACAAAACGTTGTAAACACACATGTTTTAAATTAATATATAGATACTAGCCGGTACCCGGCGTCGCACGCCGGTTTAGCTGTTTGCTGAACGCATTTATAGTCCTTTGAGATGTTGGGAAGGTGGCTTAAACACGATGAAATCAAAATTTAAGGGAAGAATTCTCTTCAAAGTTTTACTCTATCCCTCCCGGGTGACGTATCTTTTAACCATATTTTGAAAAAGATTTTTTTTCACGCGATTCGTCGAAAAAAGGCAGCCCGATGGGGGGGTACTTAGGCAAGAGAAGTGTATGGGTATGGGTATGTGCCGGCCTTAAGTGTGCCTTTTTGAAACATGGCAGTTTGAAAAATCGGAAAATCAAACTTCAGTCCCACTAAGAATCGGAAAAATAGGAAAATTTCAACTTTTTGCCCCCAGAAAGATAGAAATTTGGTCAAATTAGTTCCAAAAAGTGAATAAAAATTCACACAATTTCCCTTGTTTCTTCTCCTCTTTATTCTGCTAAGGGTCCGAGGGGCAGGGCCGAAAGTCAGCTCGCAACCATAGTCCCCCGGAAGGCAGCTAGGACACGCAGACAAAAAAGCTTGATAGATAGCGCAATTTTATATTGTTTTTTATAAAATAACTTCGTCATAACTTCAATAATTTTTCAAATTCAACAATGACTTAGATTTACAGCAAAATAATTATCGACATACATGTTTAAAGGTCCGTTTTTACGAAGAAAGAATTCTAGATTTTACCGCCTTTTGAATGTATTTTTTATGTTGATGTTGTTCTAACAAACTTGTTATGTGATTCTTGAGTTTTATTTTATATTTGTTCTTTTCTTTAACAGATTCTGTTTAAAAAATTTCTTTTGTTTTGAAAAAAATTCGAATGTCTCAAATCAAATAAGGTCGTTAATTACATTCCCGGGGGGGGGGGGTACTTAGGCAAAAATGGGTGCTGGGTATGTGCGTGCCTTAAGGGTAGGGTTTTTCACCCTCCCAAAGTCTCTCTAAGGGTTACCAAAACAACAAAAGTCAAAATCAGTCTCTCTAAGGGTCGGTTTTTTCACAAACTCGGGTCAAAGAAAAGTGAGAACATTTTTAAAAAAAGTGAGAAAATTTTTCAAAAATTAGAGAAATTTTTCGAAAATTGGAGAAATTCTTTTAAAAATCGAATTTCTTTGGCCCATTATAGAAATTTTTTGTGAAAAAGTCTCTCTAAGGGTTGGGTTTTTCTACACTGAGTCTCTCTAAGGGTCACCTTTTCACCAAAATTCAGTCTCTCTAAGGGTAAGGGTCCAGAGGTCTGGCACGCACATACCCGACACCCATCAATCCTAGTACCCCCCCCCGGGATTACATTCGAAAACATAATTAACAAAAGAAAAAAAAGAAAAAAAAAAAGAAAAAGTCTAATCTATCAATCAAAACAAAGTCTTTATAAAACGGCGCGAATATCGTTAAACAAATTTGTGGAGCAAGAACAAAATAAAAGTCATCTTTTAAACGAACAAAACATTGCTTGCGAAAACGAAAGTGACACACAAAAAACAAACCAACAAACCAACAAAAAACAAACACACATACAGACTACGGCTATTAATATATAGATAGATGATGATAATTCTCTATATATAAGCGTTCTATATGCGTGAAGATCAATCTTTAGACTTATAATTTGCTAATAAAACTTTGTTTTGACGACGGCATTTAGAATCCAGTTCAGTTCTTTTGTTTAGGAGTTCTTTTTGACGAGGGCTATTCAAAATTTCGTATTTTTCATAAAGGCATAAATTGCAAGATTTGGACACGTTTCTGTATGATTTTATCTCTTTAACGATCGACTATTTAAAATTGGTCGATCTTCCAGCGGATTTTAGGATTTTAGGTCCCATACATAAGTGGGGCGAGATGGAGTTTCTACAAGCTCTTATTTGATTTGGTTGGTCGTTAACCAGTAATAAAACAATTTTGTTACTTTTTCTAAAGAACGCGTCATTTTTATTACTTCAAATGACCAATTATTAAAGTATCTTATAAAAACTCCATCTCATCTTGACATAAGTTAAAAGTATTGTGCTATTTTTGTATTTTTCGTTCCGATTTGTGGCAATATGTTCATTGATTCTGGTTTTAATTTGACATTCAGTTAAACCGATGTAAGCTTTTGTGGTTGTGTTTTGTGCTGTGATGATAGGGGGGGTTTCAGGGGGTACCCGATTCCGCAATTCCGTCAATTTTTTCTCCAATTTCCGTCAAACCGTCTTAAATTGAACCAAAATTCCGTCACCGAAAATTCCTTTGAAATTCAATATTTTTGGCGAAAATTCCGCAAATTTTGAATATCTTTTACCTATTCCGAAATTCCGCAAATTTTTTTGCTAAATTCCGTTTTTCCGCACTAAAATTGTCTAATTTTCCGTCTCCGTCAGAGAACCCAATTTCCATAATTCCGTCTAAATTTTCGCCAAATTCCGCCACTCCGTCCGAAAAAAGGGCCGATTCCGCTCCTCCACCAACCATGAAACCCCCCCATGATACGTTTGTAAACAACAGAAAGAAGATTTTCTACAATCTCCTCGTAGCGGGCATTCATCTTTGTTTCGGCGGTTACATGGTTTTTGGTGCTTTTTGGTTGAAGTTAGACTTTTGTTGTGGCCTTTTAATATTATCCTTCCCATGTTCGGTGTGCAGCTATATAACCTTAACATTGTTTCGGTTGAATAATTTTTGCAAGTTCTCGTCTTCGAAGAAATATCTATCAATACACGTATTTCCTATTAGTGGATTCATGTAAAAAAGTCACGAAAAACGTCGAGAAAGTCTCTGATTGGCTGAAATATTGCATATACAAGCATATTTTTCATGTCCGGAGTATGAGGTAATCTTTGCATCCCTCCGCCAATCAAAAGTTTGTTTACTCGACGTTTTCTCGTGACTTTTGCATGAATCTGCTAATAGGAAATAGGTGTATTAGTAAGAACATTTCGGCGATATCTGAAGATAATAAAGTGGTTTTTTCAATTTAATTTTAAGGTAGGTTTAAAACGCTTAATTTCTTAATGAAATTCCTCCTGGGGTGTTCCAGTGGCGTGGTGGGAAAATTTCTCTGGGGTGGCCAAGGCAAATATGGCGCCCTTTTTAAAGATTTTTTGTTTTTGGCGCCCCTCTCTATACGCTCATTATGAACACAGAAAAGGGTGTGCGAGCGAAGCGAGCTAGAAAATTTTTAGTTTTTGAGGTGATGAGGGGCGCCATTTTGTTTTTCATTTGTCAATCTTTCGATATGGGCGCCTGAAAAATCCTTCTTGGCGTCGCTTATTTTTGGGCGCCCCTTCTAAAAAGGGCTCCGCTGGGGGGGCCTGCCCCCCCTGGCCCCCCCCCTGCCACCACGCCACTGGTGTTCATAGTGAAAGTCCTAAAAGGAATAAATTTCATTACACCAAAATCAGAAGCTCCAATACACTTTAGTACTGTGGAAGGTTAGAGAAATGTAAACATTGCCATTTTTTTTCTTTTCTTTTAAAGAGAATGTTTTAGATGTTTGAACATGATATTAATGACAATTTTATGTATCTCTCCTGAAAATTTCACAAAAATTCATTTAGAGAAAAAGAAGTTAAGATGAAAAGGAGTTCTTTACCTACCATTTCTCTGCTGGGTTTTCTTATGAAAACTGGATGTTTACCTAGCATTTTTTACGGGGGAAAGTGAAGTTTCCCGTGGTTGCCAAAATCAAAACAATAGAAAGTTGTTCACATGCATGTGCAGTCGACACTGTTAAATAGTGTATAGGGATCTGTGTGCTACGTTATTAGGCATCGTCTATAAAGTGACTACGTAGATTGAGATATCAACATGAACGTGGAAAAGCAAAATTAAACACCCCTGGTCTTCATCCAACCCAATGACCTTCCAAGTAAGGATATTTGTCCTTGTATGTCACACCCCTGTGTCACAGACTGGGACCCCAGCCACACTGGAAAATTTGGCAAAAATTTCGCAAAAATACCATAGAATTTCAGCCCCACTGGGAAAGCAACTTTATTTTCATCCCCATTCAAAATTCAATGTTTGAAAATTGTACTCCAAAACCATCCCCACTGGATTTTTTAACCTTGGAACAATAGAATTTCTATTCCCATCTGGAATTCAATTGGAATGTTTATCCCGACTGAGGAAAAAAGTTCCAGTGGGGCTGTGATAGGGTGTTACTCTTGTCTCCCGAATAGACGGGGGGGGGGGTCTGGATAAGCAGGGGGGTAGGAAAGTTTTACTGATATCAATTTCAACAACAAAAAAAGAAACTTTAACAAATGGACACGTAAAATAAGAACCAATACTAACAAAAAGGAAAATTTGGATCAGGTCCGGTTATCGTGGTCGCTGGTTGGATTCTTTAACAGTGAACAGAACTGTTAAAGAATCCGCCCCCAGCGTATTTTACTGGCCAAAAGCTGTTTAAGAATCCGCCCCCCTTCAGTTAAAGAATCCACCCCTACTGTTTAAGAATCCACCCCTTTTCAGTTTAACAATCTGCCCCTCTTCAGTTTAACAATCCGCCCCTCTTCAGTTTAAGAATCTGCCCCCCCCCCCCTTCAGTTTAAGAATCTGCCCCCCTTCAGTTTAACAATCCGCCCTTTTTCAGTTTAAGAATCTGCCCCCCTTCAGTTTAAGAATCTGCCCCCCTTCAGTTTAAGAATCTGCCACTCTTCAGTTTAACAATCCACCCCTTTTCAGTTTAAGAATCCACCCCCCTTCAGTTTAAGAATCCGCCCCTTTTCCGCTTAACAATTCGCCCCTTTTCAGTTTAAGAATCCACCCCTTTTCAGTTTAACAATCCACCCCTTTTCAGTTTAACAATCCGCCCCTCTTCAGTTCAACAATACGCTATTCTTAAAGAATCCACCCCTACTGTTTAACAATCTGCCCCTTTTCAGTTTAAGAATCTGCCCCAAAGTCGATAGTTGATGTACAGCTCTATATCGCCTTTGCTCACCTAAACAGACGACGGTATCTTGTTGTTCTTACCATCGTCGAGCAAAGTGGACGGCAATTTCGGCCCCATGTCAGCTTTGCTTTATACCGTCCTGCTCGATTTATGTCGAATACATAAACTCGCTAAAGAATGCACCCCTACTGTTTAACAATCCGCCCCTTTTCAGTTTAACAATCCACCTCTACTGTTTAAGAATCCGCCCTTCTTCAGTTAAAGAATCCGCTCCTTTTCAGTTTAACAATTCACCCCTCTGTTTAAGAGCCTACCCCCCCCCCCCACCCACCATCCACACTTTTCTCTCAAAATTGTATTATCAAAAATGACAATGACTTTTTTTGAACACTAACGTTTTCGTAACCAATAACCCGGGTAATAGATGATACTATGAACAAAGCCATCTAAGGTTCTACTGGAAGACACATAGGGGAAACTTAAGTTTACAAGATTAGATACCAGTTTCCTTTTTTTAACCCTTTCCGGACGCACGGACCATTGGGGGCCAATTTTGGAACTAAATTTCAAATTGCCATACCTCGCAAAAACTAAGGACTTGGTTCAGCTAAATTTTAAACAAAATAAGATGGCTTTTGGAGCAGTTCCCACAAAAACGATTTATTTTCTAAAGTTTTGTATTTGAGTAGGCTAGCATCATATGTAAAAGCAACCGTAGTACAGTGGTAGAGCTTCCGGCTACGGTTCGCAAGGTTGTGGGTTCAACCCCCAGCCGGGTCATACCAAAGATTCCCAAAATGGTACTTGATGCCTCTATGCTTGATGCTTGACAACTAAGAGAAGGATCAAGGGTAAGTGGAGAAATCCAGGGAGAAAGAGTGGCGCCCCTACCTTCGGGTAGATAGCTATCGAAAGAGGAGCCTTCGGGTGGCCTCCGACTGCGGTCGCAGACTTACTTACTTATGTAAAAGATGGCTAAAGTAGATTTTATTATTTTACTTTGAAAAAATTTCAAGGCTTAGAACTGGAACTTTTGTCCATAAGAATCACTATTTATGAGCATAAACTAACGTTCTAAACTAAATCAAATCATTTACTGTTTTGATTGGACAAATGTGTTTTTGGTCATAAAACTGAATTTCAAGAAAGTCTTTGAGTTTCGGTTTGGATCATTGGGTCACTTGCAGTGTTTTCATAAAAAAGTAGTAAAAAAACAGTTTTTCGATTCAGATTAGTTTGATATGCTTGACATTTTACTTATGTGGAATTGTGAAATGTTTGATAATGACTAAACCCAATTTTTGAACTATAATTTATAAGAAACACTATTCATAAGCATAGATCAATGTTCTTAACCCGTTGATTGCCAGGGCCCTTTTTTGGTTGTTTTTTTGGTAAAATGAGCTAGCTCAAACTTTAAACGACTATCTCCTGAACAAGAAGAGGTACATTTATAGCTCGTTAGATAGCTGAGAGTCTTCTTATTCTTTTAAGGCGCATTCGGTGCCGCCTATTTTAGGCAGGGCGGGGTGGGCGGCGTTTATTCATTCTAAAAATGACCTGCGTGACCCTGACTTACCTGACGGTAAATTTCTTGGTGGTGCGGCTTCAAATCACTACTGTTCCAATTCTATTCGCTAGAGGACAGAATCTAGAATATCTGAGGCAAATTCTTTGGAGTTTCGTTCACTCGTCGTCCAAATATGGCCAAAAATGGTCAAAATCTCAAAAAAGTGAGTTTTTGGGAAATTTTGGCATTTTTTGACTTCAAAGGCCAAAATCTCTCCAAAAAGAACAAATTTGCAACTTTTTTGTGTTGATCCTGAAAGTGCATTTCATTTCCATCAACTAAAAATGATGATTTCAAGTCGAAAATGGGACTGGCAGGAAGGCTTCGCCCTCCTGCATACCCCATGTTGGCTATAGCCGACAATGGAGCCGACATTGGCGCTCAGAGGTTTAACTCGATCGTTCATTATTACTATGACATTGAACAATTTTGACCATAAATTGAGTCACAGTGAAAGGGTTAAGTGTGTTTCTTATGTAAGGCAGTAAATTTGAAATAAGGTTGCTTTAAGATCCCAAAATACCGATAATAGTCAGAAAATACCGAAATACAGACATAAAAAGGTGTCAATTATCGATACCGAGCGGTGGTTTGAATACCGAGTACCGATCGACTTTTTCCTTTAATCCCGAAATACCGATCAATAAAGGCCTCATACCGATGTACCGATCAACCAGTACGCCCTTCCACTATTGTAATGAAGACTAGAGTCATCGACTCTTAAATTGTCGCACTTTAAACACTGATATCCCCTAAACTAGAAATTAATAAGAGGTTGGTTAATACACGCTTTTTTTTTATAAGAATGGTGTTTTTTCATTTCATCATGGATATTCTTAACTTTTTGGCGAAAATCATCCAAAAATATTCTTACGATATTCTTAGGTTAAGATCGAAATTGGCAATCTACAGGTTAAAATGTATTAAAAATGGCATTCTTAGGTTCAGTTGCTAAATTCCACGATGGTGATATTCTTACCGTATTCTTACTTTTTTGGCCATTTTCATCATGGACATTCTTATAAAGTGTATTCTTATAAAAAAAGCGTGTAGCTCGTTGCTAATAACTTTTTCTTTTAGGCCTTCGAAGGCAGTTTGTTTTAGGCAGAGCGGGATAAGCGGTAGATGTTAGCTTTAAAAAAGTCAGACCCAAATTCAAATCCAAATCTCAGGCTGGATATGCTTACCTCAATGAAATAAATCAATCCGAGAATACATCGGTGTGAAATAAATCAATGCAGAAGTAATGGGCACAAATTCGCATTATTAAATTCCGCAAAACTGAAAAAATTTTGTGACCTTTCGCATTTTTTTTTCAAACTTTGGTGATTTTCCAAAACGAAGACTAAGAAGTTTTCTTTTGCCATGCAACATAAAGGCCCGTATTTGGCTATATTTACCTTCAAATTACTGGGATTGGATTTTTAAGGTTTTATTCATTCACATTAATTAATTCCGTGATAACCTAATATCATAACAGATCATGAAAATTCTGCGCACACCATGCTCTGCCCTAAAAGGATGTGGCGATTATGATGATCTGAAGAGGTTGGATATAAACCTTATGCATTTATCCGCTCCGAAGGCGGATATCAAATGAGTTTAGGCTAAAAGATAGCACTAAAAGATTCACTTCGCTCCGAAGTAGTTTAGAAATTCACTCAGGCCGAGTCTTTTTTTCTTTGAAAAATAGCACGCAAATTTGTAAACATTTTCTGAAGAAAATCTGCAGATCCTCTTACGCAACTCGATGGATTTTTCGGTGGAGTCATTCGCATTGATTTATTCTGCATTAGCCTATAAAAAAGTATGCGTATTTTTTCTCCAAAATCCCTAGTTTCAGGGGATCACGTGACCAGCCAAGGCCAGGGCTAAACGTATCAAGATTAAAAAGTAGCATATCTAGCGCTCGCTGGAATTGAAGTTGGCAATTTATATCTAAATCGAGGGATCTTTTTATCAGATCTCTCCGTAATTTGGAGGATTGCGTGAATGATACGGATATACGTTATACGTTGTGTGGATACATGGATTTTGAATTTATCTTTCCACGTGATGCATTGGAGAACTTTCGTTCGATAAATATCGTGAATTGAAGAGTTTTGCCTGATTCCCCCGATTTAGCGTGAAAGTTTTAAAAAATCCGTCCGTAAATTGTTGAAAAGATCACATGAATGCCTGCTGCACAAACCATTAAAACTTTTCAGCTTCTGAAGTAAGCCTTCCACAGAACGGATTAGATTCTATCTCGGAATAGTGGGCTACTTTTCAACCCTTTCGGAATGGGAGCTTAGAGGTCTGCGTAAATGGCTTTTTTTTGTTGTCGTGAATGCGTTAAATGGATTTTTTTTGTGCGTCAGTTAGGCAGAGTTGAATTGAACGTGTGCGTGAATGCGTGAAACAAAGTGTCCATAAAAGCAGACATTTTTGCGCGTGAATTTGTGAATTTAAACCTTACACGTTACAGACTCATTTTCACTGAAATAAAATTTGCCGATAAAGCTACCTATAAATAGGTTTAAAAAAAAAAGAAACATCGAATGATTTCGAATAATTTCGCCAAAACTTCAACGCTTAAAGAAACAACACTTTGGTCTATTTTTAAAACGACGAGACCCTTAGAGAAATTTATTTGTCTTTGTCGGTCTTTGTGACCTTATAAAGAGGCTTTGGTTAGGTTGAAACGCCGACCATTATCCAACAATAATTTTTGTTAAATTACCCGCAAAACTCTAGCCAAATGTGACATGCTCACGAATTTAATGTGGTGACAGGGTAAGAAAGAGTAATTCATACATTTCATTGCCATCAACTTAGGCAAAAAACAAAGATTTCAAGTTGAAAAATAATTGTCAGGATGGTTTTATCCTCACCTCCAAAAGCCGTGTTGGATATATCCGACATTGGCACTTCTTGGGTTAACAGACGGGCGACTGCTTTAAAGTAAGCAAAATAATCTGATTGAAGGAAAGTCTTTGTCCTGTCATGTAGTTACTAGACTATCCACACGGATTTGTAAAATTTTTTGATGAATCAAATGAGCTGCTATCAGATTAATAAGGGGGGGGGAGGTTGTTAAACTGAAGAGGGTTGGATTCTTAAACTGAAAAGGGGCGGATTGTTAAACTGAAGGGGGCGGATTCTTAAACTGAAGAGGGTTGGATTCTCAAACAGTAGGGGTGGATTGTTAAACTGAAGAGGGTTGGATTCTTAAACTGAAGAGGGTTGGATTCTCAAACAGTAGGGGTGGATTGTTAAACTGAAGAGGGTTGGATTCTTAAACTGAAGAGGGTTGGATTCTCAAACAGTAGGGGTGGATTGTTAAACTGAAGGGGGTTGGATTCTCAAACAGTAGGGGTGGATTGTTAAACTGAAGAGGGTTGGATTCTTAAACTGAAAAGGGATGGATTGTTAAACTGAAAAGGGATGGATTGTTAAACTGAAGAGGGTTGGATTCTTAAACTGAAGAGGGTTGGATTCTCAAACAGTAGGGGTGGATTGTTAAACTGAAGAGGGTTGGATTCTTAAACTGAAGAGGGTTGGATTCTCAAACAGTAGGGGCGGATTGTTAAACTGAAGAGGGTTGGATTCTTAAACTGAAGAGGGTTGGATTCTCAAACAGTAGGGGTGGATTGTTAAACTGAAGAGGGTTGGATTCTTAAACTGAAGAGGGTTGGATTCTCAAACAGTAGGGGTGGATTGTTAAACTGAAGGGGGTTGGATTCTCAAACAGTAGGGGTGGATTGTTAAACTGAAGAGGGTTGGATTCTTAAACTGAAAAGGGATGGATTGTTAAACTGAAAAGGGATGGATTGTTAAACTGAAGAGGGTTGGATTCTTAAACTGAAAAGGTGCGGATTGTTAAACTGAAGGGGGCGGATTCTTAAACTAAAAAGGGGCGGATTCTCAAACAGTAGGGGTGGATTGTTAAACTGAAGAGGGGCGGATTGTTGAACTGAAGAGGGGCGTATTGTTAAACTGAAGAGGGGTGGATTCTTAAACTGAAAAGGTGCGGATTGTTAAACTGAAGGGGGCGGATTCTTAAACTAAAAAGGGGCGGATTCTCAAACAGTAGGGGTGGATTGTTAAACTGAAGAGGGGCGGATTGTTGAACTGAAGAGGGGCGGATTGTTAAACTGAAGAGGGGCAGATTGTTAAACTGAAGAGGGTTGGATTCTTAAACTGAAGAGGGTTGGATTGTTAAACTGAAGGGGGGCGGATTGTTAAACTGAAGAGGGTTGGATTCTTAAACTGAAAAGGTGCGGATTGTTAAACTGAAGGGGGCGGATTCTTAAACTAAAAAGGGGCGGATTCTCAAACAGTAGGGGTGGATTGTTAAACTGAAGAGGGGCGGATTGTTGAACTGAAGAGGGGCGGATTGTTAAACTGAAGAGGGGCAGATTGTTAAACTGAAGAGGGTTGGATTCTTAAACTGAAGAGGGTTGGATTCTTAAACTGAAGGGGGGCGGATTGTTAAACTGAAGAGGGGCAGATTGTTAAACTGAAGAGGGGTGGATTCTTAAACAGTAGGGGTGGATTCTTTAACTGAAGGGGGGCGGATTCTTAAACAGTTTTTGGTCAGTAAAATACGCTGGGGGCGGATTCTTTAACACTTCTGTTCACTGTTAAAGAACCCAACCAGCTACCACGATAACCAGACCTGATCCGTA
Organism: Clytia hemisphaerica; assembly: GCF_902728285.1. Classification (NCBI taxonomy): domain Eukaryota; kingdom Metazoa; phylum Cnidaria; class Hydrozoa; order Leptothecata; family Clytiidae; genus Clytia; species Clytia hemisphaerica. The sequence goes on from NW_027103993.1 coordinate 48,709, forward strand.
AAAACTGTCAAAACTTAAAAAGTAAGAATACGTTTTGGAAAAAAGAAATAAAAAAAGTAAAAAACAAAAGGAACGCACAAGACACTAAAGGAAGTGATAAACTAAAGACCGAAGTCTGCGATCAGCTGCATCTCCTGCCACTCTAGAGTCTTCCGTCAGCTTAACAAGAAGAAAGAAATTAAAACATAGGCACAAAGTCTGACCATACAGTTAAGTACAGCAGAAAAGGAAAGGTTGAAAATTCGGGTATAACTTTTGATAGAATTCAAATTAGATAGTGGTTGTGTGCCAAAGATCGACTCAAATCTCAAGAATTGGCCGACTTCAAAAACGATGTCATCGCATCCTCACTTTTTTCTAGCTTTGACGTTAAAATCTGCTCTACTCTTTGAAATTACTGGTATACCTTCAATCGCTCAAACTATGTTCAAGTGTGTAACATCAAATTTGTACACAAAACTATTAGCAAAATCTCTCCACCAGCACAACCTTGTTCTCTGACAAGTTCCACTACCTTATCGGGGAAAACTTCGTCGGGGAAAAGTGACGAAATTTTGGACAAATGACGAATATTTTTCCCGACGAAAATTTTTCCCGGCCTTAATGCGTTTACCAACTACCAGCAAGTGACGAATTTTTCCCCGACGAAAATTTTCACCGACGAAAATTTTTCCCGATAAGGTATTCTCGAGAGTTTCCCTTTTGCGAATTTTTTATAAACATAATCGAACTTCCTCTCGTTATTGCCATTGTTACAAAAGGTAGTTTTGGGTACCTCTTAAGACAAAGGACGTAACGAGGAGAAGATCCATTAAGATTTGAAATCGTGTAAACAATTTTTCCAATTCATTTCGAATGAGTAAAAAATTGGAACATGATTTCGATGATGATGATGATGATGATGCTAATGATGATAACTACAATCAAGGTCATAATATTTTGATAATTTTGGTTATTTTAACGTTTTTCAAGATTTAAAGTTCCGGCGAGAAAGTCGATTTTGGGCTGTCTCTTTAATTTCATCGAATATTTCAATTCGGGAGGGGTTGGCAGACTTACAGGCTATATTCTGAGCCTTATTGGACTATTTTTGAACTTTTGAATGCTAAGATCCTAAGGTCCTAAGTCTTAAGTCTCATGTTAAAACTCAGATTTAAAACTCTACCCTTCCAACCTACTTTAGAGCACTTACAAATCGCTTGTGGTTCAAAAACTTCCCGGTGTATTTCCCTTTTTTCTCAAATATTATGACCTTGATTGTACGCAAAATGATTTTTTTTTGATCAAGCAACTTTACTATGCAGCTTGAACTTGTATGGTAGATATGTATCAGCGCATTGAATAATAGATAAACCATATTTACATTCCGTAATAAAATTTTAACCGATAAGAAAGCTTAGGGAAAATCAATTATGACTTAAAAAAGGATTCGTGATGAAATAATACCCGCAATATCAAGTCATATAAACGACTGGACATCCATCTCCTTTGTCTTTTTGTAGAAAGGGCTGCTAGCTTCGTTGCCGCCTCGTTAAAAGCATAAAATGAAACAATAGATTTTGATGATATACCACTTGGGAGTACCTTGCTAACAACGTCAAAACTTCGACAAAAGTCTCTGTTGCTCTACTCTTCTCAAGTCTTTTATCTATGTCATAACAAAGATAACAGAGGCAAAATCATCGTCAGCTTGTCAAAACTCCGACTAATATTTCTAAATTTTGACTTAAAAGTGTCTAATAATTTTAGAGAGTGTCGCATTCTAATTTCGATATTCTTATAACACAGGCTCTAAACTTTGGCAAGCTATTTTTTTCAAGTCATAAAAAAAATTATTGGAGTGACAAAAGGGATTCAAAAGTATACACGCAGTTGAAATTCTGCATTTTAGAGTTGAAAATGTTGATAAAATATGTTACAAACTTGTGAAAAAAATTGAAAATAATTTTTTTGTGCATTAGGAGTAATGTTCAAGCTCTATCAATCTTTTACCTAAATAATTCAAAGAAATAAAATTATGACGGAATATTGTCGGATTTTTCATACCAATTTTGAAATACAGGCGGCAACGAAGCTCGCTTCAAAGAGACAATAAAAGGTAGATGTCCAGTCGTTTATACAGGGTGTCCCTAATTAAAGTATCGAGTTTGAACATGCGATTGAGTAGAAAAGTTTGTGTGTGTTATCGCTAAAATATAAGAACGTTCTCCATCACACAGGCTTATTACAACAGGTAGTTACAACGTATAAATTAATTGTAATGACAAAGAAAAAAGAGGGAGAGCTTAAAATACAATTTTGTGAACACACACATAAAACTTTCTACTCATAGTTGTGTTTCGACTCGATACTTTAATTAGGGACACCCTGTATGTTCATGTTTATCTATATTCATGGAATTATTATAGACACTGGAAAAACAACGGGCTGATTTTTGCCAATTTCTCATTTACAAGCCTTGTCCGTAGTAATGACATTATTGTTCACCCTCCTTCCACCATTAAATGATTTTTCGTAGCATTTTAATTGCATTTCTCATCAAAATACACTTATCCAATTCTTAAATGAGACTTTTCCTCTGAGATTCAAACTCATCTAGTTAATTATAACCTGAGATCAGATTGTGGTTGTTTTCTGCCCACCACGCTGAAGCTCTAAAGAGATGTGTGAAAACAAACAATCTGACGAATATGCAATCTCGAAATCGTAAGGACCGCGTTCGTCTAAAAGGACTGGGAATGACAACAAAGTTGCTAGACTGGCACGCCAGTCGGGCTGGAACGGTATCACGCGGGAAAAGTGAGCGTAGGAGTTAGGTAAGCGTAGGAGGAAATTCTGTCGGCGGCAAGGGCTGAAAGCCCGACTGGAGCGAAACCCCAGGAAGGAAAAAACGGCTAAGCTGAAGCCCCAATCTTACAACGCCAGATTTCGGCGTTGTAGAAATGAATGAACTTTGAGAAATTCGTGAAATCAGAAATGAAAACTTCCGTCAAAGTCGCAGATCGTGTTGTTTTGATTTTTGAGGAGTGAGTGATTGAAGGAAGAAAAATGGCTGACTTCTAGTGGAAATTTTTATTTGAATAGATGTTTTGTTTCTTGTTTCTTATTTGATGAGTCTTTTCTTTGTGTATATATATGTGGCTTTTCTTCATGGTTCTGCATATGCAAAATTCGTATGCTCATTTTTGGTTGTCTTTTGTTTTGATTTGAGAGGCAAGAGAAGATGGAAAATCTTGTAACATCAGTTATCAGAACTTGTTGATTTGTTATCTTTTCCTATTCATAACTCATTCAATTTTAGGAATGGAGTATTCTGATTGCAAACACTATGGACTGTGAGTTTTTTTTTTTCATTTCAGCTTTCTTTTTCCTAGGTTTACATGCATGGTAATCAAAGGGATAACCCAGGTACAGTACCCTTACAATTATTTACTGACATTCAAACATAAGACTTTTTAATTTTCCAGGACTCACAAGTCAAAGGTTCTTTATCAAAAATATATGGATGTTGCACTACCAGAGACTACTACACGACACTGACACAATGTCGCACGTATTGGAAGTGCAACAAAACGTGCAACAAACTTTTGTGAATATCTACCTGGTTATCCCTTTGTTATCCCTATGATAAAATTACAGTTTTGAACAGAAATAAAGTTATGGTAAAGCAGCACTGACAAACAACAAATTTCTCCAAAAAACATTTTCTTTCAAATAATGAAATATTAAAAGTCTTCTTACAAGATTTGAAAATGATTAAATTTTTTCACCATGCTTATGTTTTACTCAATTCTAGTAATTTTTCCAAAACTTAACTTACGTAGTGGGAAATTTAGCAGAATTTATGGAGAAAATTAAGAATTCTCAGTTTGGCAACAAAAATTTTCAAATGTACTGTACTATCACTTGAAACATTATTAGATTGCCAGATTAGTGTGGCAAGAAAACTCTAAAAAAATTTAGCCATAAATCTTCAAGTGTGAAGTTAATTCCACAGCTCACTTGTTCAACAAATATTTGTCAAATTGGATGTCGAACAAGTGGGTTGTTGAACAAATGGGTACCAAAATGTTCGACAACCCAGTTGATTGACAATCCATATAGTTGTTCGACAGACCAGTTGTTTGAGAAAAGAGTGTCGAACAAGTGGTTGTTGAGCAAATGGATTTCGAACTAATAACTGTCGAACAAGTGGGATTTCCCCAAAATTATAGTTGTACGTAGATGAAAATTTGTCAAAATTTATATTACGGTGAAAATTCTCAGTTTGATAACAAAAATTTCTCGAATAGGTAACTTTAATTTACATAATCATAATATTAAATTGTAACATTAGTGTGGCAAGAAAACTCTTTAAAAAAATTAGCCATAAATCTTAAAGTGTAAGGTTAACTTTTCAGCATTTTTGATGTGACAAGAAAATTCTTCAGCACATAGCCACAATCTATAGAAAAATGTCAGAATTTACATAATTCTCTTCTCACGATAAAAATACTGCATTTTTCTAAAATTATGAATATATATATAAATTCTGGATTTTCCATCAGAGCTATCTTATCACAGCACTAAATTCTGCAAATTTCAATTTTTCACAAATTAAATTTGTGCATGTCGATGTTACATTTTTCCTGACAGACTGAATTACTTAATTATTTCAACATGACATCTTAAACTAGCAAAAGGTCTATCTATTTAATTTTCTATGCGTATATACGTGTAATTTTCCTGTGCTTGGCTGGTACGTTACATGCTGACAGTCAGGACAGGTTGTTTTTTGTAGCAGTGAGTCTGTTGAAGAGGGTTGGGCTGTCAGACAGCAGCCAGCCTGGGAGTAATGACATTGAGAGTTTCTTTCAACTAACCAGGAAACGCTGTTTATTCTCACGATAACCTAAAAATGGTTTTCAAACCGTACCAAAAACTTTAGTCAACTGCATATTATGTTGACTAAAATTTTTGGTACGGCTTGAAAACCTGATTTAGGTTATCATGAGATATTAAAAGTGTCAGAATTATTGATTATTATGATATGTTATTATTCTAAAAATAGTGTCAAAATTTTTCCAAAAAGGTTATATTGCTGGGTACTTTTGAGAAGAGTTCCTGCCTGGTTAGTGTTACTGTTGTATTCATTGTATTGGAGAGGTTCACTTAGCCACAATGAGACTAGACTGCTAGAGTAATCAAGTTCCTTAACAAGTCGTCTGTAAGTACTATAATAAGAAAGCAAAAAGTATTTAGGTGGAACCAAAATAGAAAAAATATTTCTTACCTTGAATGAAAGAGGCTAGCAAAAAGCCACCAACCTGCATAGGGAAAACTGAATAATCCTTGTACACTTTGATGATTGTAGAAAACTCAGAAAACTGAAGCTAAATTGCAAATACTTACCTTTCTAAGAATGTATGAATAACAAAAACAACTAAGATGTGTAAAAGTTTCAAAACTTCAAAAGTGGCTCATCCTTTTACCACCCAAAATTCAAAACAAAGTGGTCTGTCGGCTTTTCTCCTTCCAAAATTTAGGAAAGCACTCCTCCGTTCTCAAAACCTCCAAAATGAAGCCGTGGCATAATGTTCTAGTCTGTATATCCAGCAGCCTCTCACCAACTTTTGCTCGCTCTCCTACGCAGCTCCTATTCTAGCAAACGCCCGCCGCCTTCATGTTCCCGCCCTCTGACATGATTAATTTACAGACTAGTTTGCTAGTCTACAAAGTTGCGTGATTGTGTTTACGAATAGGGAGCCGTATCAGTTTTTGACTTTCTGGCGCACAACAAGATTCTTGTTGTAAAATATTCCGCGGGAGGACTATTTTCCTCAGATGTATAATTTTCAAGTGCCTTCAGAGGTTTACCGTGCACGTAAGAAAATTATGAACAGCTGTTATCAGGTTAGTTAATTACTAATTATACGTCGTTATGACGTTTTAAATTTCGAGAAAGATGCAAAAACATGCTATGTATAAGAAATTTAATATTAACACCAGAAATTTATAAACTTCAACTTCAAAAAATCCACCGTGCCACCACGTGCCATCAAAAGATTTTCATACCGCAGTAGAGCTACGACACTCACGTCTAATATATGTCAATCTCAGCTCGTCTCGGAAAAATATTGGAAAGATATTCCCAATTCAAAATTTCGTGTCATTATAAGCATTTTGTTTGATTTTACTCGTCTGATGATGTTTTTCTCACACCAGATTTCATAAATGTATTCGCTTGGTATTCTAGCATTTATTTTCAAACTTTTAGCCAGAAAAGTATGATCAGAAAAAGTTAGAGAACTTTTTAGAAATAACAGTATTAATCATTTTTCAAAATCAGAGTCCTTCGAGCCCCATGACAGTTGTCCTTTGCGGACAAAGCCTGTGCATTGATTGTTTTCTGAAACAATAGAAAGACAATACTTCGCTCTCCACCGTTTCATTCGATGTTTATCCAGAGTCTCTATAATAAATCCATGAGTCAACCTACATCGTCTTCAAAAAAACAGTTGAAAAATATATTCCCTGTCAGTAGCCTCAGTATCCCCGTGATAGTTTAGACTTTTGGACTGCATTTTGGAATACACCTTTCCCGTATTTCTCCATCGTTTTTTGGACAGGAGGTAAACAAACCCATTTTTGCTTGCGATTGCTTAGGAAAAGGTGTTTTTTTCTCAACTTCTATCGTACAGAATTTCTTCAAACTTTAGTATGCTTCGACTATCCATGATACGATATCACCCTCCAAATTTCTTTTCAAACGAATTTGGTCATCAAAAGATAGAAGACAAAAATTACTTTCCCCAAACGCAGGCAAAATCGAGTTTGTCCCGTGAATTTTTAACACAACGATGGAGAACAAGTTTTTCCGGGCGAAATCTGAATAACGGGAAAGGTGTATTTGATACCTTTTTTTTGGGACATTTTACATAATGAATAGCACCAAGAATAACTAGCTATTCTACGTCTAGCTATTCTGCGCATACAAAGAATTGCCTAAAAATTTCCCTCGCCCCAGTGAAAATCAAGGTTAAATTGGTCACCCACTCAATTTTTAGAAAATATCTTGCACCCCAGTGAATTTCAGATTTTTCACAGCCTACCCCACTGGGTGCTCGACACCCACTGGGCACAGAGACAGGGGTGTACATAACGTCATCTTACGGTCTCTTTATTGTTTTATCATCATCAAAAAGACTTTTCCGGAGTTATTTTGATCTGATTACTCATTTTGAAATGTCAGTTTGTCTTTTTCTTACCCCTGAAGAATTAATGAATCCAAGGAAATTCCCTTTTCTGGGAAATTCCTTTTTTATACCACTAGTAGTTATTAAGCGCTCTTCATAGGTTAAAAATATTACTCTACTTAAAGTATTCGAACAGTTATGTTGCTAAACGTGTACATTAGTAAAATAACATATGAAGGGAATTTTGGACGCCGGACATTTATGAAACAAAAAAATTAAGAAACACCGGACGCACCGGACTGGTCATGTCCGGTGTTTTGATTGTCCGGTGGGAAAAATATCCTTCTCCGACACCGAACATCCGACTTCCATAAGTCCGGTGTAGAAATTGTCTGTTGGTAAAAAAAATTCTCATATTACACCGGACTTTCGCGTGTCCCGAGGCGTGTCCGGTGTTCGTTAACTCTTTGGCGGATATGGGGGTCGTTAACGACCCCCCATTAAATTATTGAGAAAAACAGAGTTTCTAGGCTATAAAAACCCGTGATTTTTATATGTACACGTGAACTTATGTTATTAGAGACGGAAAAGTCTCACTTGAACGATCATAGACCCGTGTGCTAATAGTAATATGTAGGCTGACAAGCTGCAAAATCAAAACATTGAAATATTCAGTTTCAAGCAGCCACACTGGTTGACTTTAAAGAAGATTTGAGCAGATTCAACTGGTTTTTATGGTCGAAATCAATGCAGAATGAACTTTTATATTTTGTGTAATGTTTTGGCTTCAAATTATTTGTAAAGAGTAACTCATTCTATCACACAATATCCATGGGGGTTGAATTGGTATACGTCAGACGTCGCCCACATTTTTGTCAGATGAAATGACATTAGTAATGTCTCATAATCCAGTTTTCAAGCCACAACAAGGCTAACTAAATCTTTTTTGTATAATTCTGAAAGAACACTCAATTTGCATACAAAGTGGCTCTCATTGGACTACCCAAGCTCTTGTGGTGTGGTTCAAAGTTTTCGTATATAATTCAACATTTCGTGACGACAAAGACCAGGCTGCACAAGCCGTCTCCATGACCATATAAATGACTAGCACTTGGATTTATCACTGATTTACTTGCTCAAATCACATACAATGGCCTTTGTTTACAAAAGAAAGGTCATTTGACCAATTTCATCTCATGGACATTTCTGATTTTCAAGTTACCGCATGACACCCTGAATGGACGTAGCATAGCTCACGTTATTGCCATACATGGTTAAAATTTGAAAATGGACATATTAACTGGCCAATTCCTAGCAAGACATCATTAAATATACTTAGAATGTCTAGTTTCATGATTTTGAACCCTTGAAATAGACTCATAAGAAGAATTTCATGTCATGAAACTGATAGTAGATTTATTACAATTTTATACCATTTTCTGTCATTTTACGCGCTCACCGAAATGTCAATATTTTCAGTTTTTGTAAAGCCTTAGGTCTAAAATTTTCAGCATTTGATTATATTGTATATAAGAACATTTGTACAAAGTTTTAAAGAAAACTAACAGTTATTTTGGATTTTATGATGATTTTTGTGAAAAAAAAATATTTTTACGTAAAAATTTATTTTTTATTTTCAAACTTGAAATCCCTGCTGACGTCAGCAAAATAAAAATTTGGATTTTTTTTTTCTTTCATCTCAAAGGTTTTTTACCTAGCTTTCAGAAAATATATACTTTATAGGGTGTATTAGCAACCTTTCAAGAGATATCCCCCTTATACTGAAGGTGTGTAAAATATTTTTCGAATTTGGAAAATTATTAAAACCGCCAAAGAGTTAAGTCCGGCGCGTCGGCAGGGTCCTGCTGGGCTGCTCTTAAATTTATATGAGTTTTTCAGCCTTAAATGTTAATATTAATTAAAATGGAAACATGTACTTCTCAGTAATTTCTGAAATCTGAGGTTCAGATTCTTCTTAATTTGTTCTTAGGTTTTGGCCAAATTTCAGCCTCGTATTCTTATGAAATTGTCCTTATAAAAAACGTGTAAGCCAAGGCACGGATGTCACTCTAAGTACCCCCATTGACACATTTGTTAGCATTTGAAAGAATTTTGTCTCAGATGAGAGGTCACTCTTAACAAAAATTACTGTAGGGCTAAGATCATTCCTTTTGAACGCAAATTCAACTCTATGTGTTCGTTTTTCTGCGGTGGTACTTTAATGTAAAGATTTATCACAAGACATCTAAGACCTAACAACTGAAATTATCTCCTCTAATATTTGAGCCTGACTGAGTCTGCAAAAAGCCCAAACAAAAACTCAATCTCCACAAAGTTCTCGAATAAACCGACAAAAAATATGAAAAAGATTTCATCATAGCTGCATGGTTCATGTTTTTCGGAATGATATACCAACCACGCCAATAGATTTAACCATAGATATACCATAGATTCAAAGCCCGAAAGGCTAGATGTCGTGCTTCAAGCCATCGCATGTAAAAAAAAGTGAATATCGGAAAAAAATATTCTTGCTATTGTTTTCGAAAACCCGCGAAGCTTCTGGATTGGTCAAAAGCTGAAATTCTATTGTAATGTCACGTGACCTAGGTAGGATTTTCTAGAGGGTTGAACTCATTTCTAGAGTCAGTTTTTGAATGGCCAAAACTGGAAAAAAAAAACTCTTTTAAAGTAGCTTTGAAAGCTTAAAAAATCCTCCACAAAACCAAAGAACCCTGCTCTCTAACAAAGTACAAAGTAAATTCCATATACCTGTTGCTTTATTGTAGGCTCCAGAGTGACAATACTTCTAAAAACTTGAAAAGATCTTCTAACCAAAACATCATTCAAAATCAAAACAAACAAAAAATCTTAATTTGGAATCATTATTATTTACAACTTACCCTTGATACATTCCATAGATACAACTGAACATAAATTTGCTTTCCAAGGCTTTAACTCTAAAATTCAGAAATTAGAACTTCCAAAACCAAAATAAACTCAGAAACAGAGAAAATCTTCACTTCGCTTCGGCAGCCATATTGGATTCAAAATGTGTACGATCAAGCTAGCTTGTATCAAAATATTCTGTACCAGATGTACCATAGCGTATCTCACGATTAACGTAGCGTAGTCCCAGCGTAGTACGGCAATGAATTTTGAAATTAGCCGTAGATATTGGGTTTGTGTACAGACTAGTATCAAAATATCACGTGCATTTTGAATATCGCCAATAATAGTCGAAATATTTAAAATGGCTATTTGAACTTTTTATTTGAAAAAAAGTAAGGGATCGATGTCCCCTGCCCTCCCCGTGTCGAAAGCCCTGCTATTCATACAGAAAGCCAAGCCGATTGGCCTTGGACTCCGTAAAAACAAACGAAAAGCTGTTTTAAAGGTCTTAGATTTGCGATGCATCCACATAATATCGATTCAGAAACACAATTGGAGTTCACAATGTTCAATATTGAGAGTGGTTTTTAAAAAAAGTCAATATATACAACTAGAAAAAAAAATTAAAAAAGTCAATATATACAACTAGAAATTCAGACTGGAAACCCGTTTATCGCTTCACTGTGGAAATCTCGAAACACTCCAATTTCTTGTTCAGCAGATACTATCCTCATCACTTTGTAAGATAGGGAAATTTTAGCCAGTGTTTCCAGGCTACTAGAAATTTTGTATTTTGATGAAGCAATATTTTTTGAATCAAAAGCAATCCATGCGATCCATGTAACGTTTTTCGTGACCACTATAATGCCACCAATTAGCATACCGTATTACTTCGAATAAACGCCCCCTTCTTTTAAACGCCCCCTCGAATAAACGCCCCTCTTAAAAGGAAAATTATAATAAAACAATAGGCAAACACTGGGGGTGTTTATTAGAAACTTGTGACTTTAATACTTCAATACCAGTGTTGATTGGGTTTGAAAAGGAAAATTTTAGTCCTTTTTTGTAGCCAGAGCAGTTTTCGATGCAATTTTAGTCGTTGAAACAAAGAAATTTTGCACTAAAATCATGATAAAAAACTAAAACAAAGAGTATATTTGCTCTAAACTTTAGACAAAAATAATTTAATAAACGCCCCCTTCATTTAAACGCCTCCCTCGAATAAACGCCCCTCCTAAAATCGAAAACATTAAATAAACGCCCCGGGCGTTTATTCGAAGTAATACGGTATAAATATATAGAGGTCTTCCGTGTTTTGTTAAGTTACGTAATATCCCGCCATTATGGAAGCAAACCTTCAAATCTGTATACTTTAGGCGTACAAACTTTCGCGAGCAGAAACTTTCGCGAGGTAGAAAAATCGCGAAATCTAGGACATTTACTTTCGCGAATTTGACAAATATTTTTAGTAGAAAATTCAAGTTTTCGGTGAGAAAACCAGTGTTTTGATCGCTTAAATGTATTCAAACCACAATTGATGGACTTTTGCATAATATCTACAAAAAATTTTATCCTTGTTTTCATCGAAGAGGAAAATTTGAGTAAATTTTCTTTTCAGAGATTTTTTTTCGCGCGCATAAACTTTCGCGAACTACCCAACCTCGTACCCAGGGCGATAAGCTTTCTGATATTAGATAGGACGCTTAGTGAGCTTCCTATTTGCCTCTCATCTAGACTAGCAACTATATTTTCCCGCGCGGCCGCTGACTGTTCGCCCTGGAATCGAGGTTGCGAACTACCCTCTAAGGAATTTTCAAAGACATTTACTTTCACGAAAAGGGCTAAAATTCGCAAAAATCGCGAAAGTTTGTACCCCTAAAGTAGGTGTTCCCTTATGCAAATCGACCGTTTGCTTCCAAGTAGCGGAATAAAGGTTTTGTTTTTAAATAAGAATGGATATCCTTTGCTTTCTCATCAATTTTAATTCACAAGCTTTTTCACATTGGATTGAAATGGATATGGAGCAAGATTGGTCAGAAAGAGGAAAAAATAAACATTTATTTTTTTTGCTTAAATATCAGCATAATAAAACAATAGGCAAACACTGTCCTGATATGAAATATGTGTCTGATATGAAACGGTAACAATTATGTAAAAACAAAACCTTTAACAAAACATAAAAAATCTCGAATGTATTTTTTAATCCCCTCGACACAAAATGACTTCTTGGAGTATAGTTCTACTCAAACTTTGGTTTTAGGCCAATCGTCATTATTCATCTTCAATTGTAATAACTTTCTCTTCATTTCATTTTGATAAAGTTCATCTAAACCTTTCTTCTCTTGTTTGAAACTTATAACCAGTTCGTCCATTTCACTTTCAAGCACTTCAATACGATTTTTCAAGTTTTTAATAGTTTCGTTTAATTGTAATGTTCGTTTTTGAACTTCGATGTTCAAATTTGCTTGATATTTCTTCTGTATTCGTTTACGTTCTGTGTCTATCTTGGAATCTAATTGTTTTGTTTCGTTTTCAAAAACCGACATGATGGTTTCCATGTGATCTCGGAATTCCATTTCCTCCTTTGAAAGTTGTTTAACTAAAGGTGACGTACTTTTCCTCGATGACGTCATTTTGATTTCTCCCCCATCAAAGTCTAATTCTAAGTCCGTTCCCAGGTCGCTACTCATCATTTGATCCTCTGTAGAAAAATCTTCATCACAAAGTTTTGAAACATTAATTTCAAAATCCGACATGCGTAAAGTTCGATTTTTGAATTTCTTCTGTAGTTCTTTTAAAACATAATCAACATTTTGATACAACGTTTTGTCCACGTATATACTCGTCATCTTTCCTGAGATCCTTTGTGATAAATTATGGTCCGGAGATAACAGTCAGCATTCAATTAATCCAAAATGTCTGAAAAAAAGTAATCAAAAAAGCTTTTGTTTAATCAGAGGAAATCTTTTAATGAGAACCTATCGTTGATAATTACCTTACTTATAATGATGATACTGTACTCTGAAAAGATAATCTCAAATAATAAGAGTTTGAAAAAGTGCACATCAATTTCTAACCCGTTCCACAGAAAATTCTAAAGAACTCGATGTGTACTGTATTTTACAAACCAGATTATGTTTCAAGGTTTTCGTTATTCTTATTAATTTCAGAAATCAATTACATGTTTTTCTTTTAATAAGCAACCACCCCTATATCACCCTGCGTATACAGTTGACGCTCTCTAATTCGATCTTCAAGGGGAATTGGATTTTCATCGAAGAAGGGAGCTTATCGAAGAAGAGAGCGTCGTTTATGAGAGTTTCCTGTTGACGGGGACTTTAAATTTCATCGAATAAGGCAGAATAAGGCAGCCTATCGAATAGTAGAACGTCGAACTAGTAGAGAGCGTCAACTGTACTTGTATTTAAACATTGTTCTTATAGAAAAACTTTTAGGACGAAATTGGCCTTAACATTTAAACTCTCGAGTTTCTAATGAATGGAATGGTGGAAAAATCCATAATTTTGGAAATCTGAGGCTCAATTTGTTCTAAGGTTTTAGCCAAATTACAGCCCAACGTTTCAGGCTAAAGTTGTTAGAAATTAGTAAAACATGTACAGGTTTATTTAAATGGAGTAGGTTTTAGGATAGTTCAGAATATGTTATGATAATCGGCATAATGGGGGTCAGGTAAAATAATACTAATTACATTACATAGTAATGGAGGCAAACTTTTCAAAAAGAAGAAAATATTCTTCTAACTTCTGACGACCAGAAAGACAGAGATATCAAATCAAAAACCACTGCACTGTAATGAAAAAATCCATTTTTTAAACAAGTTCTTGTATTGAAAAAAAAACTTGTCGTCGTCACAGTTCGAATCTAAATCGAGCCCCGAAGGGCCGAGAGGTGAAACTCTCAGATGGAAAATAAAACCAGTTATCTCCCTTCTGAAACAGTTTTCATACATACAAAAGATGGATTTAAAGTGAAATCTATTTGAAAAATTGTGCTGCGTGAAATGATAAAAGCTAAAAAAAATGGAAAAAGAATAATACCTCTCGAAATTTTAACAACTCGCACTTGTAACCCTCTTTGATCTTCCCAATCCTTTCCAAATCGCAGTGCCTTGATGATCGAAACAGTGTTCATCTGCCATAAAAATAAAACACATCTAATTCAATAAATACGACGAAACATGTTGAATATTAGCGGTCTCTTTATGAAAGATAAAAATTACAAGAAAAGCTTAATTAGACTAAAACGCATGGTAAATCGAATAAATGAGAATCTATTCAAAAAAGTTGCTGATTATTACCAGACTATTGTATGAACCTATTGTTTAACAGTTTGATGAGGTTGTTTTGAGACAATAGATTGGATACGTCGATTATTAAAATGGTAATTGGTAGATTTAATTACGTGTCTATTATCTGTCATCTGCCATTTGCACTTTTTGCATTGGAAGAGGTTTTTGTAAGAAAATTAGAGATAAAATTCTTTAGAGGTCGACTTTGAAAATGCAATGGTCTACTTTTTTAGTTTCTATAATCAAGAATCAAGAAAACCAAAACTTAGTTTTAGAGAACCATGAATAATGATCAGGTTGTTATCCAATTTCCATCGGAATTTCCTGAAATATTTCAAGAATAGTTAGTTCATCGATGCCCGGGGGGGGGGCACTGGGTTTGCGGACTGACGGTATGTGCGGGCCAAAAATTGGCTTTTAAGATTGCACCCTTACAGTGCAGCAAAAATCAGTGAAAATCATACCCTTAGAGTGCATTCTCCCCCAAATTTTCGATCCCTTTCGTGCGAAAATTGGTAAAAATTCCAGCATTTTTGGTCAAAATATCTAGATTTTTCAAGAATTTTCTGAAATTTCTACCCTTACAGTGCATCTCTAGTTTTTCCGACCCTTACAGTGCATTTTAAACATATTGCAAAAGGTACCCTTAGGACCCGCACATACCCGTCGGTCCTTTGCCCCGGGCATCGATGGCTCTCAAAATCTAGGGTCTCCCTCTTCTTATCATTAGATGCAAAAATTGGTACCCCAATTAAATGATTCTGTACATCAAATAGCAAGTGATACCAACATTACAAAGGAAAGTTAAACAGTTAAATCACTTGACTTTGATCCAATGGTGGAACTGTTGATTCAAATAACCTAGAAAGTTGTTAGATTGATTTCTTTAGTCTGTTTTGAGAATGCAACTATATCTCAAGAAACATAATATCACCTTACCCCAGTTTGCAGAGTATGGCAAGGCTGCACTCAAGGAAAAATTCGGAAATACCAACTTCCTCACTGGAAAAGCGCACCTGATACATTTTGGTCCGGACAAGGGTGCACTTATACCTCGAAACAATTGCCCAAAAAGGCAAAAAAATTGCTAATATTAGCTGCACTTATTGAGAAAATAGCAGAACTCTGCATTTGCGGTTAAAAAACCCTCTGCACTTGCACATGAAAACCTGAAAAAAATTGCACCTGCACTCGATTTTTTCCGAGTTGTGCACTCGAGATCTCAGGCAAACATGCCACACTCAAACTAGACCTTACCAAAACAACATAACGTTAGACTATTATTTTTATCAGCCTTGGTGTTTTTCACATCATTTGACACTTCATAGACATAGATTATTAAAGCCAAATTCTAATGTTCCTATAAAAAGAAAATTTGAATACCTTATAATTAAACGCAACAGAGTATCGATTAAAGCAGTTTTTTATGCCAATTAGAGAGGGAAGTTGATAAAAGAAATGGATTTTTATTGTTTCCTTTTTTGACTCATTTAGAATCAATTGTTTGGTGAACCTGCAAAATATGCATTCTTGCAAATTACAATTTTCTCTGAATCGATAAGGAAGTTTCTCAAGGAAGAAATCAATCGAGAAACGTATAAACAGGTTATGTACACGCTTTATATTTTATAAGAATGGTGTAAATCCAATTCATCATGGATATTCTTAACGTTTTTGGGGAAATCATCCTAAAATATTCTTACAGCACATTCTTAGGTTAAGATCCTAATTCATAATAGATTTAACATTTAGTACATACGTAAGTATAAAATGGTTAGCCTAACTTGGGCCTAACTTGGGGATAATTGATAATTTATAATTGAAAATGCTCTTAAAATGGTATTCTTAGCTTTAGTAGCAAAATTCCACGATGGTGATATTCTTAGCATATTCTTAGTTTTTTGGCCATTTTCATCATAGACATTATTATAAAGTGTATTCTTATATAAAAAAGCGTGTATTAAAAGCCCCCTCCAAAAAAAATGCTTTTTACCTTAAGATCTCTCTTCCAAGGACCCTACCTGTACCTGCACCTAACCTATCAATCCATAAAGCCCGGGGGTACTAGGGCTGAGGGATGCTGGGTATGTGCGTGCAGGACCTCTGAGTCCTTACCCTCTTAGAGAGTCTGATTTTTGCTGAAAAGGTTCTAAAGGTTATTCTAACCCTTAGATTAGAGAGACTTTGGAAGGGGAAAAATCCAACATACCCAGCACCCATTTTTGTCTAAGTATCCCCCGGTTCCGGGTGCCTAGTAATGGTTAATGACACTGGGTTAGGTGGACCAGGTATGCCCGAAGCATTGTTGTATTGATTGATCTTCTCGTAGACAAGGAATTTTGATATAAATACCTGATAAATATCAAATGCCCGTCTTCTCGCACTTTATTAAAGGGATTATCAGATGATTTTTTATGTTTGGCTTAGAGATACCTTTTATGGTCCAGAGAGACACCTCCAAAGTTTTTGACCCAGTTATTTTCCAAAGCTGAGGTATTCGACTTTGAATTTTCAAATTTTTACTTGAAAACAATAGAAATTCAACGTAAGACTGTGTAAAGACTCATTTTTAGAGATTTCGAAGTCATAAATATCTCAGCTTTGGAAAAAAATAATATAAGATTTAGAGGTGTCTCTCTGAACCATAAAAGGTATCTCTAAGCCAAATATAATCATCTGATAATCCCTTTAAGGGTTGATAGGTGTAAAATATTGTAGGTCAAACTGAAAGTCGAATTATATAGAATATTAATTCCTGTCATTAAAAAAAAGATTAAATAGAATACGGTACATCCAAAATTGACGAGAACCCAGATAAACCCAGTCTATACTAATTGAATAAATGAGAGAATTCCTTAAACGTTATCAAATTAAAAAAGCTATGAGTTTCATCTAAACAAATGGAATGATAAACAAACAAAAGCTATGTTATTCTTAGGACCTTCAGACAATATCAACCGGGCCTAAAAGTCGTTATTTTGATTTCTTCAAGTTTGATAATTATTCTTGATATGAGTAAGTCAAGATGACGTCATATTTTTTAACGGAAGCACCCAAAAAAGCCGGTTTTTGACCTCTGTGTTTCTATTTTTAGTAACAGAGAGAGGTCAAATCCCGCTTTTTTAGGGTGTTTCCGCTAGAAAAATGACTTACGCATATCAAGAATAGAATGTCTAAACTAAATCAGAAAGGTAAAACTTTCATGATAATGAGTTTGAATTACATAATATCAATAAAACATCATTTTAAAATGAAATATTTGCTGCCTTATTATTACCGATTAACTGAAAAATTATTTTTTAAATACACATTTTCAATTTAATATAAATCGTGGATAATATGAAATAATATGCTAATCAATCAATCAATCAATCAATCAATCAATCAATCAATCAATCAATCAATCAATCTTTTTCATAAAGGCATAAATTGCAAGGTTTGGACACGTTTCTGTATGATTTTATCTCTTTAACGATCGACCATTTAAAATTGGTCGATCTTCCAGCGGATTTTAGGTCCCATACATAAGTGGGACGAGATGGAGTTTCTACAAGCTCTTATTTGATTTGGTTGGTCGTTAACCAGTAATAAAACAATTTTGTTACTTTTTCTAAAGAACGCGTCATTTTTATTACTTCAAATGACCAATTATTAAAGTATCTTATAAAAACTCAATCTCATCTGACATAAGTTGAAAGTGTTGTGCTATTTTTGTATTTTTCGTTCCGATTTGTGGCAATATGTTCATTGATTCTGGTTTTAATTTGATGTTCAGTTAAACCGATGTAAGCTTTTGTGGGTGTGTTTTGTGCTGTGATGATACGTTTGTAAACAACGGAAGATTTTCTACAATCTCCTCGTAGCGGGCATTCATCTTTGTTTCGGCGGTTACATGGTTTTTGGTGCTTTTTGGTTGAAGTTAAGCCTCGTTTCCACAAACCGCGAGCGCGGTGCGGTGCGACCAAGTTACTATAAATAGAATCTGGTCGTAGAGACCTCGCGAACGTGGTTTAATTTCCACAGAGCGAGAGGCCAATAGAAAAAAAAGTAATATAAAAAAAGAAAAGGTTCGTGACTATCGATTTACGCACAATCTGTACGTTTTCATATTTTATTTGCTTAATCAGCAGATTTTCTCTCTTCTGATTGGTTCATCAAATTCTGGTCGCAGAGAACGCTTTTGGGAGTTGAAAATTTTCAGCTCCCAAAAGAGCTCAGTTGCGCTCGATAGAGCTCACACTTTGTGTACAAAAAAATTCGTGACGTCAATGAGCTATAAAAGGAAATTTTGATCGCACCGCACCGCGCCCAACCGTTCGCGGGGTTTGTGGAAACCCGGCTTTAGACTTTTGTGGTGGCCTTTTATTATCCTTCCCATGTTCGGTGTGCAGCTATATAACCTTAACATTGTTTCGGTTGAATAATTTTCGCAAGTTCTCGTCTTCGAAGAAATATCTATCAATACACGTATTTCCTATTAGCGGATTCATGTAAAAAAGTCACGAAAAACGTCGAGAAAGTCTCTGATTGGCTGAAATATTGCATATACAAGCATATTTTTCATGTCCGGAGTATGAGGTAATCTTTGCATCCCTCCGCCAATCAAAAGTTTGTTTACTCGACGTTTTCTCGTGACTTTTGCATGAATCTGCTAATAGGAAATAGGTGTATTAGTAAGAACATTTTGGCGATATCTGAAGATAATAAAGTGATTTTTTGAATTTAATTTTAAGGTAGCTTTAAAACGCTTAATTTCTTAATGAAATTCCTCCTGGGGTGTTCATACTAAAAGTCCTAAAAGGAATAAATTTCATTACACCAAAATCAGAAGCTCCAATACACCGTTTAACAGTCTCGCCATCTCCACCGTAGAAACGGTAGGTAAAAATGCTCACTTTAGTACTGTGGAAGGTTAGAGAAATGTAAACATTGCCAATGTTTTAGATGTTTGAACATGATATTAATGACAATTTTATGTATCTCTCCTGAAAATTTCACAAAAATTCATCTAGAGAAAAAGAAGTTAAGATGAAAAGGAGTTCTTTACCTACCATTTCTCTGCTGGGTTTTCTTATGAGAACTGGATGTTTACCTACCATTTTTTACGGGGGAAAGTGAAGTTTCCCGTGGTTGCCAAAATCAAAACAATAGAAAGTTGTTCACACGCATGCGCAGTCGACACTGTTAAACAGTGTATAGGGATCTGTGTGCTACGTTATTAGGCATCGTCTATAAAGTGACTACGCAGATTGAGATATCAACATGAACGTGGAAAAGCAAAATTAAACACCCCTGGTCTTCATCCAACCCAATGACCTTCCAAGTAAGGATATTTGTCCTTGTATGTCACACCCCTGTGTCACAGACCTACTGGGACCCCAGCCCCACTGGAAAATTTGGCAAAAATTTCGCAAAAATACCATAGAATTTCAGCCCTACTGGGAAAGCAACTTTATTCAAAATTCAATGTTTGAAAATTGTACTCCAAAACCATCCCCACTGGATTTTTTAACCTTGGAACAATAGAATTTCTATTCCCATTTGGAATTCAATTAAAATGTTTATCGCGACTGAGGAAAAAAGTTCCAGTGGGGCTGTGATAGGGGTGTTACTCTTGTCTCCCGAATAGACGGGGGGGGGGGTCCGAATAAGCAGGGGGGTAGGAAAGTTTTACTGATATCAATTTCAACAAAAAAAAAAGAAACTTTAACAAATGGACACGTAAAATAAGAACCAATACTAACAAAAAGGAAAATTTGGATCAGGTCCGGTTATCGTGGCGCGCTGGTTGGATTCTTTAACAGTGAACCGAACTGTTAAAGAAGAATCCGCCCCAGCGTATTTTACTGACCAAAAACTGTTTAAGAATCCGCCCCCCCCCCCCTTCAGTTAAAGAATCCACCCCTACTGTTTAAGAATCCACCCCTCTTCAGTTTAAGAATCTGCCCCTCTTCAGTTTAACAATCCGCCCCTCTTCAGTTTAAGAATCCACCCCTACTGTTTGAGAATCCACCCCTCTTCAGTTTAAGAATCCACCCATCTTCAGTTTAACAATCCGCCCCTCTTCAGTTTAAGAATCCACCCCCCTTCAGTTAAAGAATCCACCCCTACTGTTTAAGAATCCACCCCTCTTCAGTTTAAGAATCTGCCCCTCTTCAGTTTAACAATCCGCCCCTCTTCAGTTTAAGAATCCACCCCTACTGTTTAAGAATCCACCCCCTTCAGTTTAAGAATCCGCCCCTCTTCAGTTTAAGAATCCACCCCCTTCAGTTTAAGAATCCGCCCCTCTTCAGTTTAAGAATCTGCCCCCCTTCAGTTTGACAATCCGCCCCTCTTCAGTTTAACAATCCACCCCTTTTCAGTTTAAGAATCTGCCCCTTTTCAGTTTAACAATCCGCCCCTCTTCAATTTAAGAATCCACCCCTACTGTTTCAGAATCCACCCCCCTTCAGTTTAAGAATCCGCCCCTTTTCAGTTTAAGAATCCGCCCCTCTTCAGTTCAACAATCCACTCTTCTTTAGTTAAAGAATCTGCCCCTTTTCAGTTTGACAATCCGCCCCTTTCCCGTTTAACAATCCGCCCCTTTTCAGTTTAAGAATCCGCCCCTCTTCAGTTTAACAATCCACCCCTTTTCAGTTGAAGAATCCGCCCCTACTGTTTAAGAATCCACCCCTCTTCAGTTTAACAATCCACCCCTCTTCATTTCAACAATCCACTCTTCTTTAGTTAAAGAATCCACCCCTACTGTTTAACAATCCACCCCTTTTCAGTTTAAGAATCTGCCCCAAAGTCGATAGTTGATGTACAGCTCTATATCGCCTTTGCTCACCTAAACAGACGACGGTATCTTGGTGTTTTTACCGTCGTCGAGCAAAGTGGACGGCAATTTCGGCCCCATGTCAGCTTTGCATTATACCGTCCTGCTCGATTTATCTCGAATACATAAACTCGCTAAAGAATCCACCCCTACTGTTTAACAATCCGCCCCTTTTCAGTTTAACAATCCGCCTCTACTGTTTAAGAATCCGCCCTTCTTCAGTTAAAGAATCCACTCCTTTTCATTTTAACAATTCACCCCTCTGTTTAAGAGCCTACCCCCCCCCACCCACCATCCACACTTTTCTCTCAAAATTGTATTATCAAAAATGACTATGACTTTTTTTGAACACAAACGTTTTCGTAACCAATAACCCGGGTAATAGATGATACTATGAACAAAGCCATCTAAGGTTCTACTGGAAGACACATAGGGGAAACTTAAGATTACAAGATTAGATACCAATTTCCTTTTTTTTAACCCTTTCCGGACGCACGGACCATTGGGGGCCAATTTTGGAACTAAATTTCAAATTGCCATACCTCGCAAAAACTAAGGACTTGGTTCAGCTAAATTTTAAACAAAATAAGATGACTTTTGGAGCAGTTCCCACAAAAACGATTTATTTTCTAAAGTTTTGTATTTGAGTAGGCTAGCATCATATGTAAAAGCGACCGTAGTACAGTGGTAGAGCTTCCGGCTACGGTTCGCAAGGTTGTGGGTTCAACCCCCAGCCGGGTCATACCAAAGATTCCCAAAATGGTACTTGATGCCTCTCTGCTTGATGCTCGGCAACTAAGAGAAGGATCAAGGGTAAGTGGAGAAATCATGAGAGAAAGAGTGGCGCCCTCCCCTACCTTCGGGTAGATAGCTATCGAAAGAGGAGCCTTCGGTTGGCCTCCGACTGCGGTCGCAGACTTACTTACTTATATATGTATGGCTTAGAACTGGAACTTTTTTGTCCATAAGAATCACTATTTATGAGCATAAACTAACGTTCTAAACTAAATCAAATCATTTACTGTTTTGATTGGACAAATGTGTTTTTGGTCATGAAACTGAATTTCAAGAAAGTCTCTGAGTTTCGGTTTGGATCATTGGGTCACTTGCAGTGTTTTCATAAAAAAGTAGTAAAACAAAACAGTTTTTCGATTCAGATTAGTTTGATATGCTTGACATTTTACTTATGTGGAATTGTGAAATGTTTGATAATGACTAAACCCAATTTTTGAACTATAATTTATAAGAAACACTATTCATAAGCATAGATCAATGTTCTTAACCCGTTGATTGCCAGGGCCCTTTTTTGGTTGTTTTTTGGTAAAATGAGCTAGCTCAAACTTTAAACGACTATCTCCTGAACAAGAAGAGGTTTATTTATAGCTCGTTAGATAGCTGAGAGTCTTCTTATTCTTTTAAGGCGCATTCGGTGCCGCCTATTTTAGGCAGGGCGGGGTGGGCGGCGTTTATTCATTCTAAAAAAGTCAGGGCTGCTGCGTGACCCTGACTTACCTGACGGTAAATTTCTTTGTGGTGCGGCTTCAAAACACTCCTGTTTCAATTTTATTCGCTAGAGGACAGAATCTAGAATATCTGAGGCAAATTCTTTGGAGTTTCTTTCACTCGTCGTCCAAATATGGCCAAAAAATGGTCAAAATCTCAAAAAAGTGAGTTTTTGGGAAATTTTGGCATTTTTTGACTTCAAAGGCCAAAATATCTCCAAAAAGAACAAATTTGCAACTTTTTTGTGTTGATCCTGAAAGTGCTTTTAATTTCCATCAACTAAAAATGATGATTTCAAGTCGAAAATGGGACTGGCAGGAAGGCTTCGCCCTCCTGCATACCCCATGTTGGCTATAGCCAACATTGGAGCCGACATTGGCGCTCAGAGGTTTAACTCGATCGCTCATTATTACTATGACAATTTTGACCATAAATTGAGTCACAGTGAAAGGGTTAAGTGTGTTTCTTATGTAAGGCAGTAAATTTGAAATAAGGTTGCTTTAAGATCCCAAAATACCGATAATAGTCAGAAAATACCGAAATACAGACATAAAAAGGTGTCAATTATCGATACCGACCGGTGGTTTGAATACCGAGTACCGATCGACTTTTTCCTTTAATCCCGAAATACCGATCAATAAAGGCCTCATACCGATGTACCGATCAACCAGTACGCCCCCTCCACTATTGTAATGAAATTGTCGCACTTTAAACACTGATATCCCCTAAACTAGAAATTAATAAGAGGTTGGTTAATACACGCTTTTTTTTTATAAGAATGGTGTTTTTTCATTTCATCATGGATATTCTTAACTTTTTGGCGAAAATCATCCAAAAATATTCTTACGTTATTCTTAGGTTAAAAGGTGGTCGTTAACACTTCTGAGATAGGGTCATCTTTTTTGGGTCGATTTTTCAATTTTTGGTTTAAATTAAAGTTTGAACCTTACTAAACAATATCCTGAAGTTTTATTTGATATAAAGAAGAGGAAAGTGGAAAAATTTAGGTCTTTAGACACCTACCTGAGCAGATCTTGCGGTCCGCCCTAACCGCCCACCCCGCCGCCCGTCACGAAAACCGCAATATTCGCTCTTCTGGTCCTTGGAGCGACTTTAAATTTTTACCGTCGCTACTTAGAGCCACAAAGAACATTTCCGGAAAATTTTACACCGGTACTGTTAATAGTTCCGGATTTATGACAATCAAAACAAACCCGCCATCTTGAATCTTGTCAAACTTCAAGTGTGGATTTTTGGTAAAGGGAATAACTGTTTCATGGCTTATTTTCTTGTAGTAAGTGATGGTTTAATGCTTCCATTTTATATAAAGAGCTTCTCAAAACTCCAAGGAACATTTTTACTTGATAATCTTTCTAATTTCCTCCCCATTGGGATCAAATTTCAGCGCCACAAATGTGTGACAGGTACGTGAAACGTTTCTTCTGTTTCTCCTCTCTTTTAAGTTATTTAATTGATAATTTACTTTTAAAAACGTCCATAATATATTCTTGAAACTATCCATACACCTTTAGTTGGGTTTTGATAGTGATATAGTTGATTTTGGTGCATTTCGGGGTTTTCGCAAAAGTGAAAGTGAATGTGCTCTTTACTAGACTTGAGCGCAGCTTGTATTTCAAGTAACGGGGATGGAAATTTGCTTTTCTACAATAAAATGTGTTACTTTAACCAATGAAAAGGTTAGGGAATACTTTTCAATCACTTTTCACAAACTTTTAGCTTTTTCGCAGGCAAAAGTAAGGTTTACGCAACTTTTTTGCATGTTTGCGGTAAATCTCAGGGTTCCAGGCGAAGCCATGAATTTGCTGACACATGCAAAAAAAATGGCTTTACTTTCTTTCTTATATTGAAAATTGGATAAGTGCATCAAGTTCAACTGAAATATGTCAAAAATCCCATATTAAAAGCTTTTTTTTCCTCTTTTTACAGCAATAAATAGTATTAAGGCCAGTTTACGCAAAACAGCAAAACCGGGGGTTTTTGATCTCTTGGCGGAAAAATCTCAGGATTGGATGGTCCGATTGGCATGAAATTTTCAACACAGCTTCCCCTCATGGAAAGGTGTGATCTGAGTGAAACAAATTTAAAAAAAATTTTTTTGTTGATTTTATAATTATAAGAAACAGTTTTTGGGGTTTTTACCCCCTGATTTTATTTTTTTCAAATTTTTTTTTCACTCAGATCACAGAAGGTCACTAGTGTAACATAACTGCCAAATATCAAAAGCTAACTCCTTCTGGTTGCTGAGATTTTTCTGCCAAGAGATTTTCGAATCTATTTTTAGAAGTGACGTCATGACCCCCATCTTTGATATTTTTAATTATTTTTTCTATTTTTAGAGCAACATAATAATGAAGTACCATCATACAAAGTTTCAACAATATATCATTTATACATTTTGAGATATTTCAATTTGAATATTTTTTGACATTCTCAAAAAGTTTGTTAACGACCACCTTAAGATCGAAATTGGCAATCTACAGGTTAAAATGCATTAAAAATGGCATTCTTAGGTTCAGTTGCTAAATTCCACGATGGTGATATTCTTACCGTATTCTTACTTTTTTGGCCATTTTCATCATGGACATTCATATAAAGTGTATTCTTATAAAAAAAAGCGTGTAGCTCGTTGCTAATAACTTTTTCTTTTAGGCCTTCGAAGGCAGTTTGTTTTAGGCAGAGCGGGATAAGCGGTAGATGTTAGCTTTAAAAAAGTCATACCCAAATTCAAATCCAAATCTCAGGCTGGATATGCTTACCTCAATGAAATAAATCAATGCGAGAATATATCGATGTGAAATAAATCAATGCGGAAATAATGGGCACAAATTCGCATTATTAAATTCTGCAAAACTGAAAAATTTTTGTGACCTTTCGCATTTTTTTTCAAACTATGGTGATTTTCCAAAACGAAGACTAAGAAGTTTTCTTTTGCCAACATAAAGGCCCGTATTTGGCTATATTTATCTTCAAATTACTGGGATTGGATTTTTAAGGTTTTATTCATTCACATTAATTAATTCCGTGATAACCTAATATCATAACAGATCATGAAAATTCTGCGCACACCACGCTCTGCCCTAAAAGGATGTGGCGATTATGATGATCTGAAGAGGTTGGATATAGCCCTTATGTATTTATCCGCTCCGAAGGCGGATATCAAATGAGTTTAGGCTAAAAGATAGCACTAAAAGATTCACTTCGCTCCGAAGTCGTTTAGAAATTCACTCAGGCCGAGTCTTTTTTTCTTTGAAAAATAGCACGCAAATTTGTAAACATTTTCTGAAGAAAATCTGCATATCCTCTTACGCAACTCGATGGATTTTTCGGTGGAGTCATTCGCATTGATTTATTCTGCATTAGCCTATAAAAAAGTATGCGTATTTTTTCTACAAAAATCCCTAGTTTCAGGGGATCACGTGACCAGCCAAGGCCAGGGCTAAACGTATCAAGATTAAAAAGTAGCATATCTAGCGCTCGCTGGAATTGAAGTTGGCAATTTATATCTAAATCGAGGGATCTTTTTATCAGATCTCTCCGTAATTTGGAGGATTGCGTGAATGATACGGATACGTTATACGTTGTGTGGATACATGGATTTTGAATTTATCTTTCCACGTGATGCATTGGAGAACTTTCGTTCGATAGATATCATGAATTGAAGAATTTTGCCTGATTTCCCCGATTTAGCGTGAAAGTTTTAAAAAATCCGTCCATAAATTGTTGAAAAGATTACATGAATGCCTGCTACACAAACCATTAAAACTTTTCAGCTTCTGAAGTAAGCCTTCCACAGAACGGATTAGATCCTACCGTGAAAAGCACAGCTCAAAATCATATATTTACGCTGTGCCGACGAATCGAGATTCTATTCATCGCGCAATCAGCGAAGACAAAAGTAACCATGACGACCATCCAAGATCTTGGATGAGCGTCATAGTCAATATCTTTATTCCCGTCGTTGAAAACACAACTTACAAAAAGTCATCAATGCTTTGTAAAAAGAGTCAGTGATAGAGAATCATAACATAAAGTCTGTCTATTATTTCGATTCAATTAAAGTGACATTTCCATAATTAAAAGTTTAGTAATTACTGTTATGCATTTGGGGATCATGTAAAAGATTTCTTTCGAAATAAACTCATTTCAACTACACTTGGAGGTTTCTGGGGAATTCGTAAATAGTAAACTGCATACTGATACAGTCTGCTAGACATTAATATGGTAATATTTGCTCTTCATCTTTGATTTTTTCTACAGTGATTAGATTGACACATGCGCGATAAAATTTCTATTATTTGTCTTCAGAGGTTACTATTTTCTTTGAAAACTTAACCTCTGATACTCAGGGTAATTAGATCCTATCTCGGAATAGTGGGCTACTTTTCAACCCTTTCGGAATGGGAGCTTAGAGGTCTGCGTAAATGGCCTTTTTTTGCTGTTGTGAATGCGTTAAATGGATTTTTTTTGTGCGTCAGTTAGGCAGAGTTGAATTGAACGTGTGCGTGAATGCGTGAAACAAAGTGTTTGTGTGACCATGAAAGCAGACATTTTTGCGCGTGAATTTGTGAATTTAAACCTTACACGTTACAGACTCATTTTCACTGAAATAAAATTTGCCGATAAAGCGACCTATGAATAGGTTTTAAAAAAAAAGAAACATCGAATGATTTCGAATAATTTCGCCAAAACTTCAACGCTTAAAGAAACAACACTTTGGTCTATTTTTAAAACGACGAGACCCTTAGAGAAATTTATTTGTCTTTGTCGGTCTTTGTGACCTTATAAAGAGGCTTTGGTTAGGTTGAAACGCCGACCATTATCCAACAATAATTTTTGTTAAATTACCCGCAAAACTCTAGCCAAATGTGACATGCTCACGAATTTAATGTGGTGACAGGGTAAGAAAGAGTAATTCATACATTTCATTGCCATCAACTTAGGCAAAAAACAAAGATTTCAAGTTGAAAAATAATTGTCAGGATGGTTTTATCCTCACCTCCAAAAGCCGTTTTGGATATATCCGACATTGGCACTTCTTGGGTTAACAGACGGGCGACTGCTTTAAAGTAAGCAAAATAATCTGATTGAAGGAAAGTCTTTGTCCTGTCATGTAGTTACTAGACTATCCACACGGATTTGTAAAATTTTTTGATGAATCAAATGAGCTGCTATCAGATTAATAAGGGGGGTGGGGGAGATTGTTAAACTAAAGAGGAGCGGATTGTTAAACTGAAAAGGGGTGAATTGTTAAACTGAAAAGGGGTGGATTGTTAAACTGAAGAGGGTTGGATTCTTAAACTGAAAAGGGGCGGATTCTTAAACAGTAGGGGTGGATTGTTAAACTGAAGAGGGGCGGATTGTTGAACTGAAGAGGGGCGGATTGTTAAACTGAAGAGGGGCAGATTGTTAAACTGAAGAGGGGTGGATTCTTAAACTGAAGGGGGGCGGATTCTTAAACAGTTTTTGGTCAGTAAAATACGCTGGGGAGGATTCTTTAACAGTTCTGTTCACTGTTAAAGAACCCAACCAGCTACCACGATAACCAGACCTGATCCGTAAAAACTGTCAAAACTTAAAAAGTAAGAATACGTTTTGGAAAAAAGAAATAAAAAAAGTAAAAAACAAAAGGAACGCACAAGACACTAAAGGAAGTGATAAACTAAAGACCGAAGTCTGCGATCAGCTGCATCTTCTGCCACTCTAGAGTCTTTCGTCAGCTTAACAAGAAGAAAGAAATTAAAACATAGGCACAAAGTCTGACCATACAGTTAAGTACAGCAGAAAAGGAAAGGTTGAAAATTCGGGTACAACTTTTGATAGAATTCAAATTAGATAGTGGTTGTGTGCCAAAGATCGACTCAAATCTCAAGAATTGGCCGACTTCAAAAACGATGTCATCGCATCCTCACTTTTTTCTAGCTTTGACGTTAAAATCTGCTCTACTCTTTGAAATTACTGGTATAACCTACCTTCAATCGCTCAAACTATGTTCAAGTGTGTAACATCAAATTTGTACACAAAACTATTAGCAAAATCTCTCCACCAGCACAACCTTGTTCTCTGACAAGTTCCACTACCTTATCGGGGAAAACTTCGTCGGGGAAAAGTGACGAAATTTTGGACAAGTGACGAATATTTTCCCCGATGAAAATTTTTCCTGGCCTTAATGCGTTTACCAACTACCAGCAAGTGACGAATTTTTCCCCGACGAAAATTTTCACCGACGAAAATTTTTCCCGACGAAGTTTTCCCCGATAAGGTATTCTCGAGAGTTTCCCTTTTGCGAATTTTTTATAAACATAATCGAACTTCCTCTCGTTATTGCCATTGTTACAAAAGGTAGTTTTGGGTACCTCTTAAGACAAAGGACGTAACGAGGAGAAGATCCATTAAGATTTGAAATCGTGTAAACAATTTTTCCAATTCATTTCGAATGAGTAAAAAATTGGAACATGATTTCGATGATGATGATGATTATGCTAATGATGATAACTACGCAAAATGATTTTTTTTTGATCAAGCAACTTTACTATGCAGCTTGAACTTGTATGGTAGATATGTATCAGCGGTTGAATAATAGATAAACCATATTTACATTCCGTAATAAAATTTTAACCGATAAGAAAGCTTAGGGAAAATCAATTATGACTTAAAAAAGGATTCGTGATAAAATAATACCCGCAATATCAAGTCTTGGTTAAAATTTTATAACGGAATGTAAATATGGTTTATCTATATTCATGGAATTATTATAGACACTGGAAAAACAACGGGCTGATTTTTACCAATTTCTCATGTACAAGCCTTGTCCGTAGTAATGACATTATTGTTCACCCTCCTTCCACCATTAAATGATTTTTCGTAGCATTTTAATTGCATTTCTCATCAAAATACACTTATCCAATTCCCAAATGAGACTTTTCCTCTGAGATTCAAACTCATCTAGTTAATTATAACCTGAGATCAGATTGTGGTTGTTTTCTGCCCACCACGCTGAAGCTCTAAAGGGATGTGTGAAAACAAACAATCTGACGAATATGCAATCTCGAAATCGTAAGGACCGCGTTCGTCTAAAAGGACTGGGAATGACAACAAAGTTGCGTGATTGTGTTTACGAATAGGGAGCCGTATCAGTTTTTGACTTTCTGGCGCACAACAAGATTCTTGTTGTAAAATATTCCGCGGGAGGACTATTTTCCTCAGATGTATAATTTTCAAGTGCCTTCAGAGGTTTACCGTGCACGTAAGAAAATTATGAACAGCTGTTATCAGGTTAGTTAATTACTAATTATACGTCGTTATGACGTTTTAAATTTCGAGAAAGATGCAAAAACATGCTATGTATAAGAAATTTAATATTAACACCAGAAATTTATAAACTTCAACTTCAAAAAATCCACCGTGCCACCACGTGCCATCAAAAGATTTTCATACCGCAGTAGAGCTACGACACTCACGTCTAATATATGTCAATCTCAGCACTTCTCGGAAAAATATTGGAAAGATATTCCCAATTCAAAATTTCGTGTCATTATAAGCATTTTGTTTGATTTTACTCGTCTGATGATGTTTTTCTCACACCAGATTTCATAAATGTATTCGCTTGGTATTCTAGCATTTATTTTCAAACTTTTAGCCAGAAAAGTATGATCAGAAAAAGTTAGAGAACTTTTTAGAAATAACAGTATTAATCATTTTTCAAAATCAGAGTCCTTCGAGCCGCCATGACAGTTGTCCTTTGCAGACAAAGCCTGTGCATTGATTGTTTTCTGAAACAATAGAAAGACAATACTTCGCTCTCCACCGTTTCATTCGATGTTTATCCAGAGTCTCTATAATAAATCCATGAGTCAACCTACATCGTCTTCAAAAAAACAGTTGAAAAATATATTCCCTGTCAGTAGCCTCAGTATCCCCGTGATAGTTTAGACTTTTGGACTGCATTTTGGAATACACCTTTCCCGTATTTCTCCATCGTTTTTTGGACAGGAGGTAAACAAACCCATTTTTGCTTGCGATTGCTTAGGAAAAGGTGTTTTTTTCTCAACTTCTACCGTACAGAATTTCTTCAAACTTTAGTATGCTTCGACTATCCATGATACGATATCACCCTCCAAATTTCTTTTCAAACGAATTTGGTCATCAAAAGATAGAAGACAAAAATTACTTTCCCCAAACGCAGGCAAAATCGAGTTTGTCCCGTGAATTTTTAACACAACGATGGAGAACAAGTTTTTCCGGGCGAAATCTGAATAACGGGAAAGGTGTATTCGATACCTTTTTATTGGGACATTTTACATAATGAATAGCACCAAGAATAACTAGCTATTCTACGTCTAGCTATTCTGCGCATACAAAGAATTGCCTAAAAATTTCCCTCGCCCCAGTGAAAATCAAGGTTAAATTGGTCACCCACTCAATTTTTAGAAAATATCTTGCACCCCAGTGAATTTCAGATTTTTCACAGCCTACCCCACTGGGTGCTCGACACCCACTGGGCACAGAGACAGGGGTGTACATAACGTCATCTTACGGTCTCTCTATTGTTTTATCATCATCAAAAAGACTTTTCCGGAGTTATTTTGATCTGATTACTCATTTTGAAATGTCAGTTTGTCTTTTTCTTACCCCTGAAGCTGAAGAGTTAATGAATCTAAGGAAATTCCCTTTTCTGGGAAATTCCTTTTTTATACCACTAGTAGTTATTAAGCGCTCTTCATAGGTTAAAAATATTACTCTACTTAAAGTATTCGAACAGTTATGTTGCTAAACGTGTACATTAGTAAAATAACATATGAAGGGAATTTTGGACGCCGGACATTTATGAAACAAAAAATTAAGAAACACCGGGCGCACCGGACTGGTCATGTCCGGTGTTTTGATTGTCCGGTGGGAAAAAATATCCTTCTCCGACACCGAACATCCGACTTCCTTAAGTCCGGTGTAGAAATTGTCTGTTGGTAAAAAAAATTCTCATATTACACCGGACTTTCGCGTGTCCCGAGGCGTGTCCGGTGTTCGTTAAGTCCGGCGCGTCGGCAGGGTCCTGCTGGGCTGCTCTTAAATTTATATGAGTTTTTCAGCCTTAAATGTTAATATTAATTAAAATGGAAACATGTACTTCTCAGTAATTTCTGAAATCTGAGGTTCAGATTCTTCTTAATTTGTTCTTAGGTTTTGGCCAAATTTCAGCCTCGTATTCTTATGAAATTGTCCTTATAAAAAACGTGTAAGCCAAGGCACGGATGTCACTCTAAGTACCCCCATTGACACATTTGTTAGCATTTGAAAGAATTTTGTCTCAGATGAGAGGTCACTCTTAACAAAAATTACTGTAGGGCTAAGATCATTCCTTTTGAACGCAAATTCAACTCTATGTGTTCGTTTTTCTGCGGTGGTACTTTAATGTAAAGATTTATCACAAGACATCTAAGACCTAACAACTGAAATTATCTCCTCTAATATTTGAGCCTGACTGAGTCTGCAAAAAGCCCAAACAAAAACTCAATCTCCACAAAGTTCTCGAATAAACCGACAAAAAATATGAAAAAGATTTCATCATAGCTGCATGGTTCATGTTTTTCGGAATGATATACCAACCACGCCAATAGATTTAACCATAGATATACCATAGATTCAAAGCCCGAAAGGCTAGATGTCGTGCTTCAAGCCATCGCATGTAAAAAAAAGTGAATATCGAAAAAAAATATTCTTGCTATTGTTTTCGAAAACCCGCGAAGCTTCTGGATTGGTCAAAAGCTGAAATTCTATTGTAATGTCACGTGACCTAGGTAGGATTTTCTAGAGGGTTGAACTCATTTCTAGAGTAAGTTTTTGAATGGCCAAAACTGGAAAAAAAACTCACAAAAAATTTAACTTTAAACTCTTTTAAAGTAGCTTTGAAAGCTTAAAAAATCCTCCACAAAACCAAAGAACCCTGCTCTCTAACAAAGTACAAAGTAAATTCCATATACCTGTTGCTTTATTGTAGGCTCCAGAGTGACAATACTTCTAAAAACTTGAAAAGAATTCTAGATCTTCTAACCAAAACAACATTCAAAATCAAAACAAACAAAAAATCTTAATTTGGAATCATTATTATTTACAACAACTGAACATAAATTTGCTTCGCAAGGCTTTAACTCTAAAATTCAGAAATTAGAACTTCCAAAACCAAAATAAACTCAGAAACAGAGAAAATCTTCACTTTGCTTCGGCAGCCATATTGGATTCAAAATATGAACGATCAAGCTAGCTTGTATCAAAATATTCTGTACCAGATGTACCATAGCGTATCTCACGATTAACGTAGCGTAGTACGGCAATGAATTTTGAAATTAGCCGTAGATATCGGGTTTGTGTACAGACTAGTATCAAAATATCACGTGCATTTTGAATATCGCCAATAATAGTCGAAATATTTGAAAAATGGCTATTTGAACTTTTTATTTGAAAAAAAGTAAGGGATCGATGTCCCCTGCCCTCCCCGTGTCGAAAGCCCTGCTATTCATACAGAAAGCCAAGCCGATTGGCCTTGGACTCCGTAAAAACAAACGAAAAGCTGTTTTAAAGGTCTTAGATTTGCGATGCATCCACATAATATCGATTCAGAAACACAATTGGAGTTCACAATGTTCAATATTGAGAGTGGTTTTTAAAAAAAGTCAATATATACAACTAGAAAAAAAAATTAAAAAAGTCAATATATACAACTAGAAATTCAGACTGGAAACCCGTTTATCGCTTCCCTGTGGAAATCTCGAAACACTCCAATTTCTTGTTCAGCAGATACTATGCTCATCACTTTGTAAGATAGGGAAATTTTAGCCAGTGTTTCCAGGCTACTAGAAATTTTGTATTTTGATGAAGCAATATTTTTTGAATCAAAAGCAATCCATGCGATCCATGTAACGTTTTTCGTGACCACTATAATGCCACCAATTAGCATACCGTATTACTTCGAATAAACGCCCCCTTCTTTTAAACGCCCCCTCGAATAAACGCCCCTCTTAAAAGGAAAATTATAATGAAACAATAGGCAAACACTGGGGGTGTTTATTAGAAACTTGTGACTTTAATACTTCAATACCAGTGTTGATTGGGTTTGAAAAGGAAAATTTTAGTCCTTTTTTGTAGCCAGAGCAGTTTTCGATGCAATTTTAGTCGTTGAAACAAAGAAATTTTGCACTAAAATCATGATAAAAAACTAAAACAAAGGGTATATTTGCTCTAAACTTTAGACAAAAATAATTTAATAAACGCCCCCTTCATTTAAACGCCTCCCTCGAATAAACGCCCCTCCAAAAATCGAAAACATTAAATAAACGCCCCGGGCGTTTATTCGAAGTAATACGGTATAAATATATAGAGGTCTTCCGTGTTTTGTTAAGTTACGTAATATCCCGCCATTATGGAAGCAAACCTTCAAATCTGTATACTTTAGGCGTACAAACTTTCGCGAGCAGAAACTTTCGCGAGGTAGAAAAATCGCGAAATCTAGGACATTTACTTTCGCGAATTTGACAATATTTTAGTAGAAAATTCAAGTTTTCGGTGAGAAAACCAGTGTTTTGATCGCTTAAATGTATTCAAACCACAATTGATGGACTTTTGCATAATATCTACAAAAAATTTTATCCTTGTTTTCATCGAAGAGGAAAATTTAAGTAAATTTTCTTTTCAGAGATTTTTTTTCGCGCGCATAAACTTTCGCGAACTACCCTCTAAGGAATTTTCAAAGACATTTACTTTCACGAAAAGGGCTAAAATTCGCAAAAATCGCGAAAGTTTGTACCCCTAAAGTAGGTGTTCCCTTATGCAAATCGACCGTTTGCTTCCAAGTAGCGGAATAAAGGTTTTGTTTTTAAATAAGAATGGATATCGTTGGCTTTCTCATCAATTTTAATTCACAAGCTTTTTCACATTGGATTGAAATGGATATGGAGCAAGATTGGTCAGAAAGAGGAAAAAATAAACATTTATTTTTTTGCTTAAATATCAGCATAATAAAACAATAGGCAAACACTGTCCTGATATGAAATATGTGTCTGATATGAAACGGTAACAATTATGTAAAAACAAAACCTTTAACAAAACATAAAAAATCTCGAATGTATTTTTTAATCCCCTCGACAAAAAATGACTTCTTGGAGCATAGTTCTACTCAAACTTTGGTTTTAGGCCAATCCTCATTATTCATCTTCAACTGTAATAACTTTCTCTTCATTTCATTTTGATAAAGTTCATCTAAACCTTTCTTTTCTTGTTTGAAACTTATGACCAGTTCGTCCATTTCACTTTCAAGCACTTCAATACGATTTTTCAAATTTTTAATAGTTTCATTTAATTGTAATGTTCGTTTTTGAACTTCGATGTTCAAATTTGCTTGATATTTCTTCTGTATTCGTTTACGTTCTGTGTCTATCTTGGAATCTAATTGTTTTGTTTCGTTTTCAAAAACCGACATGATGGTTTCCATGTGATCTCGGAATTCCATTTCCTCCTTTGAAAGTTGTTTAACTAAAGGTGACGTACTTTTCCTCGATGACGTCATTTTGATTTCTCCCCCATCAAAGTCTAATTCTAAGTCCGTTCCCAGGTCGCTACTCATCATTTGATCCTCTGTAGAAAAATCTTCATCACAAAGTTTTGAAACATTAATTTCAAAATCCGACATGCGTAAAGTTCGATTTTTGAATTTCTTCTGTAGTTCTTTTAAAATATAATCAACATTTTGATACAACGTTTTGTCCACGTATATACTCGTCATCTTTCCTGAGATCCTTTGTGATAAATTATGGTCCGGAGATAACAGTCAGCATTTAATTAATCCAAAATGTCTGAAAAAAAGTAATCAAAAAAGCTTTTGTTTAATCAGAGGAAATCTTTTAATGAGAACCTATCGTTGATACTTACCTTACTTATAATGATGATACTGTACTCTGAAAAGATAATCTCAAATAAGAAGAGTTTGAAAAAGTGCACATCAATTTTTAACCCGTTACACAGAAAATTATATCTCTATTTTTGAAAAACCATTCTTAAAATAAGTTTTATACTTTTTTATAGGCTTCAAAGACTAATCATTATCTTAGAACTCGATATGTACTGTATTTTACAAACCAAATTATGTTTCAAGGTTTTCGTTATTCATATTAATTTCAGAAATCAATTACATGTTTTTCTTTTAATAAGCAACCACCCCTATTATCACCCTTCGTATACACGTTTTTTTTTATTAGAACACCTAAAATTTGGCTGAGCCTGGATGTGCTTATTTTTTTAGCAATTTTCAGCCTAAAATGTTCTTAAATGCGTTCTTAATTTTCCAGACTCCTCTAAATCGACAATATCATGCAAAATAAAGAGCACTTAAAATTGGTAAAATTTGGACAATATTTGACTCTCGATTTTAGAAAATCCATCCCTAAGTTCAGTTAAAACTTTCAGCCTCAATGTTCTTATAAGCTAGGTTCTAATAAAAAAAAAACGTGTACTTGTACTTAAACATTGTTCTTTAGGACGGAATTGGCCTTAAAATTTAAACTCTCGAGTTTCCATAATTTTGGAAATCTAAGGCTCAATTTGTTCTAAGGTTTTTGCCAAATTACAGCGCGGCGTTTCAGGCTAATGTTGTTAGAAAATAGTAAAACATGTACAGGTTTATTTAAATGGAGTAGGATTTAGGATAGTTCAGAATATGTTATGATAATCGGCATAATGGGGGTCGGGTAAAATAATACCTGAGTAATGGAGGCAAACTTTTCAAAAAGAAGAAAATATTCTTCTAACTTCTGACGACCAAACAGACAGAGATATCAAATCAAAAACCACTGCACTGGAATGAAAAAATCCATTTTTTAAACAAGTTCTTGTATTGAAAAAAACCTTGTCGTCGTCACAGTTCGAATCTAAATCGAGCCCCGAAGGGCCGAGAGATGAAACTCTCAGATGGAAAATAAAACCAGTTATCTCCCTTCTGAAACAGTTTTCATACATACAAAAGATGGATTTAAAGTGAAATCTATTTGAAAAATTGTGCTGCGTGAAATGATAAAAGCTAAAAAAAATGGAAAAAGAATAATACCTCTCGAAATTTTAACAACTCGCACTTGTAACCCTCTTTGATCTTCCCAATCCTTTCCAAATCGCAGTGCCTTGATGATCGAAACAGTGTTCATCTGCCATAAAAATAAAATACATCTAATTCAATAAATACGACGAAACATGTTCAACATTTTGGCGGTCTCTTCATGAAAGATAAAAATTACAAGAAAAGCTTAATTAGACTAAAACGCATGGTAAATCGAATAAACGAGAATCTATTCAAAAAAGTTGCTGATTATTACCAGACTATTGTATGAACCTATTGTTTAACAGTTTGATGAGGTTGTTTTGAGACAATAGATTGGATACGTCGATTATTAAAATGGTAATTGGTAGATTATCTGTCATCTGCTATTTGCACTTTTTGCATTGGAAGAGGTTTTTGTAAGAAAATTAGAGGTGAAATTCTTTAGAGGTCGACTTTGAAAATGCAATGGTCTACTTTTTTTTTAATATCACCTTACCTTACCAATACAACATAACGTTAGACTATTATTTTTATCAGCCTTGGTATTTTTCACATCATTTGACACTTCATAGGATCTAGATTATTAAAGCCAAATTCCAATGTTCCTATAAAAAGAAAATTTGAATACCTTATAATTAAACGCAACAGAGTATCAATTGAAGCAGTTTTTTATGCCAATTAGAGAGGGAAGTTGATAAAAGAAATGTATTTTGACATTTAGAATCAATTGTTTGGTGAACCTGCAAAATATGCATTCTTGCAAATTACAATTTTCTCTGAATCGATAAGGAAGTTTCTCAAGGAAGAAATCAATCGAGAAATGTATAAACAGGTTATTATGAGCCCCCTCCAAAAAAAAATGCTTTTTACCTTAAGATCTCTCTTCCAATAAAGACTGTACCTGTACCTGCACCTAACCTATCAATCCATAAAGCCCGGGGGTACTAGGGTTGAGGAATGCTGGGTATGTGCGTGCAGGACCTCTGAGCCCTTACCCTCTTAGAGAGTCTGATTTTTGCTGAAAAGGTTCTAAAGGTTATTCTAACCGTTAGAGAGACTTTGGAAGGTGAAAAAACCAACATACCCAGCACCCATTTTTGTCTAAGTATCCCCCGGGTCCGGTTGCCTTAATGGTTAAAGACACTGGGTTAGGTGGACCAGGTATGCCCGAAGCCTTGTTGTATTGATTGATCTTCTCGTAGACAAGGAATTTTGACAGGGATTATCAGATGATTTTTTATATTTGGCTTAGAGATACCTTTTATGGTCCTAAGAAACACCTCCAAAGTTTTTGACCTAGCTATTTTCCAAAGCTGAGATATTTGACTTTGAAATCTCTAAAAATCAGTAACTTGAAAACAATAGAAATTCAATGTAAAGACTGTGTAAAGACTGATTTTTAGAGATTTCAAAGTCAAATATCTCAGCTTTGGAAAAAAATTGGGTCAAAAGATTTAGAGGTATCATAAAATATAAAAAATCATCTGATAATCCATTTAAGGGTTGATAGGTGTAAAATATTCTATAGGTCAAACTGAAAGTCGAATTATATAGAATATAAATTCCTGTCATTAAAAAAAAGATTAAATAGAATACGGTACATCCAAAATTGACGAGAACCCAGATAAACCCAGTCTATACTAATTGAATAAATGAGAGAATTCCTTAAACGTTATCAAATTAAAAAAGCTGGTTTCATCTAAACAAATGGAATGATAAAACAAACAAAAGCTATGTTATTCTTAGGACCTTCAGACAATATCAACCGGGCGACTAAAAGTCTTTATTTTGATTTCTTCAACTTTGATAATTATAGAATGTCTAAACTAAATCAGAAAGGTAAAACTTTCATGATAATGAGTTTGAATTACATAATATCAAGAAAACATCATTTTAAAATGAAATATTTGCTGCCTTATTATTACTGATTAACTGAAAAATTATTAATTTTTAAATACACATTTTCAATTTAATATAAATCGTGGAAAATATGAAATAATATGCTAATCAATCAATCAATCAATCAATCAATCAATCAATCAATCAATCAATCAATCAATCAATCAATCAATGCAATAATTATCTAGAAATGAAAATATAAAAAAATGCAAGAAAATATTTATACCGAGTTTTATAAAAAAAGTTTTTTATTTTATAAATAATAAAATATGCAGTGGAAGAATATCTACAAGCAAATTTGGAAATAAAAACTTCTAGGGGTATAAATCAGTGCGACAATGTGCTTTTCCAAATTGGATAAAGCACAAGGATAAAAAAATGGTTTCAAAGCATAAAAGGAAAACACAACGCAGGGTTTATGGATAGTTTTGTTCCATTTCTTAACCTTTTAGGATAAAAATCTCATGTCTAGAAAGTTTAATTTGACTCTATAGATATCAAATCGGTTGATCCTTTCAAAGAGTGGTCCGTATTGCATGTTAATGAATATATCATTATAAGAGGAAATTATAAACGTTTTGAGTCCAGAATTAAATACTTAAAGTGTATTGCTAAGCGACACTTGTCTATTAATATTACGATTGTTAACATGTGACAGGTCAAATAATAAACCTGCATACCCGTTACAGTGGGGATGGGCTGGAGTTTTTTTAAGAGACTTCACTAATTGGTTATTTGAAGTAATAGAGATGACGCGTTCTTTAGAAAAAGTAACAAAATTGTTTTATTACAGGTTAACGACCAACCAAATCAAACGAGAGCTTGTAAAAACTCCAGCTTGTCCCTTACAGTGGAAGCGAAGTATTGTCTTTTCATTGTTTATGAAATGGAATGATGTCCGGGGGAGTACTAGGTTTGGTGGATGAGGGGTATGTGCGGACGGGACTTCCGAAAACCGACCCTTAATAGAGAGACCGATTTTTGCTGAATAGTTGATTCTTAGAAGGACCTACTTGAAAAAGTTTCTTCGATTTTTAAAAAAATGTCATACTTTATATTTTACTCTCATTTAAAAATTCCTGTCTTTTTCTTTTCGTACTTTTGTAAAGTTTGAAAGCGAAAGTTTGAAAGCGAAAGTTAGAATACCAAAATGATCAGAAATGATATATTTTATGAAATATGGTAGTCCTAGGTTCCAAATAAACGGCCTCCCGCTTGTTAATTTTTCGAAAATTTTCCAACCCCCGGACCTTATTACTAAACATTATCAGATAAGCCAAATAAACAAAATGCTTATAATGAAACAAAATTTTTAGTGGGCAATGGTTTTCCAACGATGGTTTTTAATTTCAACATTCCAATTCAATTTAAAAGAGATCAGAAAGACCTTCAGTAGAAAATCGGGAGAATGGGCTCTTCCAGAAAAAATCCGTTCATGAGGGTGGAGGATATATTATTTTTTTCATGAATTACCCCTGGACAATTTGATTTTAAACCCCCTGGACACGGGTTATGCCCCTGGACACAAAAAAATACCCCTGGACATTGGAATTTACCCCCTGGACATTGCAATTTTTTGGTATTTTTTCAATACCCCTGGACAATTCATCCTCCACCCCCCATGAACGGATTTTTTCTGGAAAAGCCTAATTCACCGTTTCTAGAGCTAACTTCAATAGACTTCTAACTTCAATAGAGTTTTGCTGACTATGACTACCCTTTATTATAATTATAAAATATATTGATTATAGCTTTATAATATAAATCTTAAGATTACACTGTCATTTCAGTGTAGATACTGTTCATCACCAGTTTTTATCAGAGCAAATCAAGGTATCAGTTGATATCGCCTACTGGCTCCAGTTGATTCTGGACCTTTTTCATAAGAACAACATTTCGTGTAACCAGAAGCTGTACTGTTCTGAATTAGATTTTGCCAAAAAAAAATCAAGGCATCGGTTGATATTGCTCTGATGAATCACTTGTTTGTGGACCTTCTTCAAGAACAACATTATGTTCGATTTGCGTTTGCGTCTCACGTTTGAACAACAATATTACATTATTTCTGATCATTGGCCATGTTAGGTTCCGAATCGAACCTAAATTGATTGTAGCAAAGATGATAGCATTAGCAGCTCCTACTGAAGGCCCAAATATTGAAGATACAACCAAGATGCCATAATTGGGTTTCTTATTAGGATGTGAAGCATCTTCGATTCGATAAGCTAAGGTTGGAATATTCAAAATGATATAAACCAATGGATAAAAAGCAAGTCGTTTCAATTCATTTCGATAGCTTCTGTTGATATTTTCGGTTGCAACAGAGACTCCAGTTTGGGCTTGAGTAGCCTGATATACTGAATAGGTGACATAGCCAAGAGTGATACACATTCCAAAACATATGAAAAATAGAGGTCCGAACCATGTTCCAAACCTATATCCTGTATATTCTCTCTTGATCCAACACCAAAGTCCTGCATGACCGTATGTGTTTTCAAAGAAAGGGACAATAGCAAAAAACAAAGCACCAAGCCAAACAACGGCATGGTAAATATAATAATATTTAGGTGACTGTTTATTTTTGATGATTAAAATCAAATTTGTTGTGATCATTGTCACCCATAACAACGTAGCCCAATCAAAATATTGCATGAGAAATGATTGAGCTTCACAGGTTGCACCATGTGTTGTTTCAGCGTCACCCATTAAATAAGCAATACTATCAATGAAAGCTGACAAAACCATGAATAAGATCATCTTTTGAGCATCCATGTGATATTCTTTTAGGATGAGAATTAAGACCAACACAACAAAACTTCCAATCAATGATAATGAGGAAAACGTCTTGTGAAGTGCGTCAATTGTTTCACAACTACTTCCACTGCATACAGGAGCACGAGTAGGAGCTAAGCTGAGCTCGCCAATTTGCGCCATTTTTATGTCAGTTAAATCTATCAAAAGAAATTTAAAAATTGAAATTTGATATTTCAACAGGTACTGTAAGTCTGCTTAAAAAGTTAAAAGATTACAAAAAACAACACGACCGAAAAACAGTTTACCTCCACTATAAAGAAGATAATACTCATATATACAATTATGTATGAGAATTATCTTTATTAATATTTCTCTTTAAGAGTTTGAAGCTACTGTATTGTAAATGCACATTTCTCTTATAAGAATTTTTCAGGAATTATCGGTCTGAACTGGTCTGAAGGTCAGATTTAGGCTGTGTGTAAACTTTCTACCGGGTGCGCCACAAAAAAGTTTCTCTCTTTGAAAAGTGTTTTGAAAAGTGTTTTTCAGCACTACTTTAGAGTTGGCACCTCTGCAACAGTGGACTTGAGTCCGGTGAGCATTATTTTGAAACACACAGTATCCAGAACTTCGAAAAATTAACACTGGACTATAACACCAAACAAAAGGTTTCTGATCTGGTGTGGCTGAGAGGGATACTTTTGGCACCAGACAAAACACCGGACTATACTTATACATTATATTATTGATTATCATGATATTGAAAATAAAAGTAATCATAAATACCTAATAAAATGAAAACAACTCTGTCTCTGTGTCCCTCCCAAGTCAATCTGCCCACCTTCTAGTCCTAGTGACCCTTGCATCTGACATTTCAAGAAGGTGCATTGCATTCGCTGCTGCTGACTGCGACTTTATAAAACAATATATGAGTCCTCAGAGCTCGTTCTTCACTCTCTTCTTGCTTCTGTACTTGTCAGAAGATGATTTAATAAAAGCAATCAACGATCTGTCCCAAACTGCAGCACCAGGTCCCGATGGTTTCCCTGCAACCTTTCTCAAACAATGCAAAGAAGAACTTTCTATTCCTCTTTGTATCCTCTGGAGACAAAGTTTGGACAAAGGGATTGTCCCAGACGAACTTAAAAGATGCACAATCACACCAATCCACAAAGGAGGTAGCAGATCACTGGCATCAAATTATAGACCAGTAGCCCTAACATCCCATGGCATCAAGATATTTGAAAAAGTACTCAGAGCACATATTGTAAAGCACATGGATGAAAATAATCTGTTCAATCCCAATCAACATGGATTCAGAAGCGGGCGTTCATGTTTGAGTCAGCTTTTGGAACAATGACCTGATACTAAATATATTGGACGAAGATGCTAATGCCGATGTTGTGTACCTAGATTTTTCAAAGGCTTTTGACAAAGTAGACCATTCAATTGTCCTACGAAAAATAAAGAAACTAGGAATAGATGGAAAATTATTACAGTGGCTAAAGTCCTTCCTAACAGAGAGAAAACAATCAGTGCTAGTGAATGGTGTCACTTCTGAATCACAACAGGTCATTTCAGGAGTCTCTCAAGGTAGTGTTTTGGGACCTTTGATTTTCCTCATATTGATTGGGGATATTGACAAGGAAGTGGTGCACAGCTTTCTCAAATCCTTCGCTGATGACACTCGCGCCACAAAGGAAGTCAAAACTCTAGAAGATGCTGTCCTACTTCAAAAAGATCTTGATAGAATATATAAATGGACGGATGACAACAACATGAAGCTGAATGATATAAAATTTGAACTCTTGCGCTATGGAAAGAACCATGAGATCAAGACTCAAACAAGCTATACATCACCGTCTGGTGTTGAGATTGAGAACAAAGATGTTGTGAAAGACCTTGGAATCCTTATGGACAGTAATTGCACATTTCAGAAGCAAATTACTACAGTAATCGAAAAGGCTAAAAACTTAACATCTTGGATCCTGAGAACTTTTTCTTCACAATCTTTAAATTGTATGACCGTACTATACTATATAAATCATTGGTGATACCAATATTAGAATATTGCTCCGTTCTGTGGAGCCCAAATGCAGTTGGTCTCATTCAGAGACTTGAAGATATTCAAAAGTCCTTCTTACGAAAGATATATGGCACCCCAAACAATTATTGGGAGTGTCTAAAACAGACAAAAATTTACTCACTTCAATGGCGAAGAGAACGCTACAGAATAATGTACGTCTGGAAGGTGATGGAAAAGATTGTACCTACTGTAAATGGTATCAAAACCACTGAAAACCCCCGGCTGGGCCGGATGTGTACACTGTCAATTCCAAAGAACCAAACATCAAAATTTAGAGACAGCACACTTGCAGTGCAAAGTGCAAAACTTTTTAATGCTATGCCAAAGAGCATCAGAAACCTCAAAAACATTTCTATCGATAAATTCAAAAGAGCCCTGGACACACACCTTAAGTCTATCCCAGATGAACCCCAGATCCATGGATATACTGAGTGCAGGAGAGCTAATTCCAATTCAATATTTGACATGAAAAATATCTGCTGAGATTCTTTTTCTCTCGACAGATTGATCACAGAGGCGTGGTTCACCAAGAACCTTACCTGAAGCAGGATGCTCGAACAACCACACAAGTAAGTAACAAGTAAGTCTCCTCTTATATTTACATTTCCTGGACTTAATAGATTATTTACTTAATAGTTCTTAAGAATAAAGGGGAAGTCCCTTTTACATATTCTTTTGGCCCTGATCAGCTGACGAGTTTCGCTTCCCCAGTCTGCCAGTTGTTTATTTTGATTTGTCCACAAGGTCCGAAAAATAATTTCGAACCATAACATAGATTTTGAACATATTTCTCCGTAACATAGCTAAGAACCCTCCACTCCGGATTTTTTTGTGATCATCCGCAAGAAGTAAAAACCAACAACCAACCGACTGAACCGACCACCCTCGACTGCACTGCTACCTGTTATCTTATAATTTTTTTGGCAGCTTCTCTTTTCTGGCTGGCTGGTAGGTATGACCATGGTATCAACTGATAAACATAATTTTATTTTGCCAGGGAATGAGGGAAAAAGACAATATGTATAGAACGATTCCGTGGTGTGAGCTATCAGCTAACGACCCTG
Organism: Clytia hemisphaerica; assembly: GCF_902728285.1. Taxonomy (NCBI): domain Eukaryota; kingdom Metazoa; phylum Cnidaria; class Hydrozoa; order Leptothecata; family Clytiidae; genus Clytia; species Clytia hemisphaerica. Next base: position 93,300 of record NW_027103993.1, read on the forward strand.
CCTATGCCCCGGACAGTCCGGGGTTTTTTTGATGCGTGCCCGGGGTCCGTATTATTTGTTTTTGAGAGACTACCCCGGACGTCCCAGACAGCCCGCGCGGTCGCTTTTTATAGAATCGCTGACCGCGCGGGCTTTTTTCTAATTCATACGGGGTAAATTTATGGCGCAAAAATTGGAGCCCCGGACGTAGGTCCGGGGAAAAAGTTATATTTTTCAGACCCCAGACATTTGCCCCGGACTGTCCGGGGCATAGGCAGGGTCGTATCAGCTATTTTTTGCTTTAGCTAATTATATGTGAAATATGGCCTGAAGAATGTCATAAAAAGAGAAAAGACTGAATGAAATTGGGAATTTAAATGGTTTTTTCTAATTGGTGAACGATAAACCTTTATGTATTTGAAGAAATTCCTAATTTCATTCCAATTATCTTCTATCAGGAGATTTGGGTGGCAGAGCAGCATATTATCCAGACGTCCGCGCTCGATAGGATCGATCATCGGAACGGCTCGATGACGGATCGATATGTGACCGATGGATTACTTAACGATCCGGATGGGAGATCGATGGAAGATTCAGCCATTAAAAAGTCTTGAATATCGATCCTTCGTTGATCCAGTATTGAGCTAGTATTTCAATCGAGTATACCGATTCGTCATCGATCGTTAATCGATTTGTTATCGATCGTTGATCGTAAATCAAGTATGAGTCGATAGGGTCGATAAGATCGATAAAAGATCGATAAATAATCGATAAATAATCAATAACTAACCATAAGCTTTAAAAAATCTTGAGTATCGATTCTCTATCAATCTCCTATCTGGATCGTTAAGTAATCCATAGATCACATATCGATCCGTCATCGAGCCGTTCTGATGATCGATCCGTCATCGAGCCGTTCTGATGATCGATCCTATCAAGAGCGGAAGTCTGGTATTATGCATTCTGTCCTTATTAGGACTTGCAAGGACTTGTCAGCACTGCATACTATATACTCAACGTGAAAAATCGGATATAAAAAATATTCATTCTCGCTTGTTGATATTCGATATCATCCAGTTACATCAAAATGCCTCGAAAATGTCAATATGAAAATTGCGTAATCAGAGAACGTATGTCTCGCTCATTATAAAAAGGCCGAGACAAACTTTCAATAATTGGATTGTAACATCGAGTTAAGTCTCTTTTGTTAAGTCACCAGGGGGTAAATAAAACAGACCTTGATACATTTATCGTTCGTTTTAACTTGACGATTCGTTTAAAACTCATCCTCCTAAATATTTGGGGTAGGTAAAATATGTACAAAGAAATTCATACTTTTCCAACCCGGCAAATCTTTCAAAAAGAAGCGAACAATAAAATATAATTACCCTTTCCAAATAAACCTCTTCGGTGGCGAGCGTAGTTTACTCTGACGTAATTGTAAAATTTATGTGATGGGAGTTTGACATAGTAATGTAATGTTGTTTGGGGAATTGTGAAGTTCTCTGGAATTTCGATTGCATTTATTCAGGTTGATTTTTTATAACTTTTAATGGTACTTTTTCTAACGAGTTTGATTACTCTGTTCTCACACTTATGTCTTTTTTTTTCGCGTCCTATTCCGTGATTACTTTTATTTATATTTTTAAAGACAGGTAAGAAGGCATATTGATGTAACTGTCATCAAGCTCGACTGTTTTTTTTTATCAGAACTTTTCAATTTTTTAACAGAAAAATTGTGCCATCTTTTTATGAGTTATATAAAATCAAACGATCTCAATCGAACGGAATCGACGATCGAACCAGTCGAACCAAATTGAACGCAATCGACCGTTTGAAATTCGATTGTCGAACGCAATCGAATCTCAATCCAAGGTCAAAATTCTGGGTAATATTCGATTGGTTCGATTGTTGTTCAACTGGTTCGATCGTCGATTCCGTTCGATTGAGATCGTCTGGCTTTATTCTTGCAGCTTCCCAACATCCAAGCTCTCAAACATCATAAGCCGAATGAAATTACTTTCGATTTCCCGTAGAAATTGTGCGATGGACAATCCGGGGGTCAATGAATCGAACGCAATTGGACGCAATCGAACATCAATCGAACATCAATCGAACGCAATCGAATATCAATCGAATCTGAAAATTGCGGTAATATTCGATTGAGATTCAATTGCGTTTGACAATCGAATTTCAATCGGTCGATTGCGTTCGATTTGGTTTGACTGGTTCGATCGTCGATTCCGTTCGATTGAGATCGTCTGGATATAACATTTTTTATTGGGGGAGGGGGGACTGACCTGTTTTGGTTCCTACTCATTGTGTCCAGACAATCTCAACCAGGGCCAGATTATAAGCACACAACAGCATGCGGGGTATATATATAATGCGTGCTTACCCTCTTTGGAAAGTTAATTAAAAAGGTTTTCGTCAGCCCAAAAGGCGTCAATCAAACATGATGGAACAAAAATTGCAATTGGCATAGCAATGGAACAGCTGATTCCTCGATAATATTGGATTATGTTTGATTACTTTCAAATAAATTTTGATCTGTTTGATTGATTATTATTTTTGATGATCTTTTGAAAGATTTGATTTTCACTTTTTTTGGACCTACCCCGGTGGAGGTCCTATAAATTAACCTGTGTTTGTTCGTCCGTTTGTCCGTTCGTTCGTCTGTTACCAACTTTTCTCAGGATTGAATCATAGGAATCTTTTGATTTTTGGTACAAAGGTGCAAAATGGTGGTGGGCAAAATGTGACGGAGCCCGATTTTCGAAAAAAAAAATTTTTGGGCCAATTTGGGCCAAAAAACGGCTAAAAAACGGGTTTTTTAGACTTTGTGAAAAATTGGATCATTAATTTTTTCTGATTTTTTGTACGAAAGTAGGGTACCATCATAGGTAAAAGATGGCTCAAGCAGATTTTTGCAAAAAAATTTTGTTGCCTCAAAAAACGTATGTTTATCTATAAGAATCACTATTAATAAGCATACATCAATGTTCTTAGTCAAATTACTCAATTTTTTTATGAGATAGATGTTTTTTTGCTCATGAGGGCTTACTTTTAGAGAGTATGTGTGTCTAGACATGAAATTTTGGTTGCTTTGGTTGCGTGTTTTTATAGAAAAACTGGCCAAATTCGATATTTTTTTATAAGCACATTATCAATTACTTAGGTATTAGCTTTTCTCGAGATTGGCTCTTTGATTCTTTATGATTTTTTGCACAAAGATGCATAACTTTAAACCCTCCAATGTGACAGAGCCCGATTTTTGAAAAAAAATGTTTTTGGGCAAATTTGGGCAAACAAACGGCTAAAAAAAGGGTTTTTTGGACTTTGTGAAATATTGGATCATTGTTTTAATCTGATTTTTTACATGAAAGTAGGTAAAAGATGGCTCAAGCAGATTTTTGTGAAAAAAGAATTTTTCAGCTCAAAAAACGCATCTTTATTTATAAGAATCACTATTAATAAACATCCATCAATGTTATTAGCCAAATTACTCAATTTTTAATGAGATAGATGTTTTTTTTTGCTCACGAAGTCTTGAATATGAAAGATTACTTTAAGAGCATGAAATTTTGGTTTCTAAACGTTTTCTTTATAAGAAACAAACGACTAATTTTGATAGATCGTCACTATTTGTGTTCTGAATGATTGTTTAACGGTCATGCTCATGTAGATATCAATTATATTTGTTAAATGCATAACCAGGTAGGTCCATAAAAGTATCACTTGTTCCTTTGTAACTTGTTCAACAAAATTTATATGCCATATAGCAGCTCAAAATTTATCAGATTTTCTCTTCTCTTTCCAGTATTTTTAACAAAATTCTGCACAAATTGAATATTGTTTTATATTTAGTGCATATTGCTATTATAAAAACAATCACCATGATGCAAAACGCTGCTCTTCAAAGATCCAGGTCAAATGCAAATAAAAAATTTGGAAATGTTGCACTGTACTGCAAATCTGGGTATTGTTATTATTAAAAATTGCACACTTTTACTTATTTCCTTTTTTTTGCCACGAAAATAGAAAAGTCATTGGACAAAGGTATTGAAGGTTAAAGTTTTGCATGAAAAAGATAGAAATTTAAACTTTAAATCAATTGAATATTTCATCATTTTAGGTGTGGTTTCTATGGTAATCAGGCCTGGGATGGATACTGCTCAAAATGTTATAAAGAAGTTCATGCAAAACAATACAATGAAGCTGCACCAGTTGATGTACCAGTTGGTGCTATTGGTGCTACTGCATCAAACAAAGGTTATTAGCTGATAACACACTTTTTTCTATAGTACTTTGCTTTCAATACTTAGCCCAGGGGTGGCAGTCTGGCAAATTGACCGACAGGTACGTGCAGCAGTTAAGGGTATGGTTTACAAGAAAGCAGAAATATACTGTTCCTTTTGATAAATGCACTATAAGGGTGGAAATTTCAGCAAATCTAGAAAAAATTCATATTTTTAGCTCTAAAAGAGTTGAAAATTTCAGAAAAATGCACTGTAAGGGGATGAATTTCACCCACTGCCCCCTCCTGGGCTTATTAGGGACAGTGGTCATCACTCTTGTCTCTGGGAGATCTAATTTTGATGCTCAGCATGTTCTACGATTCATTTGGCAAGTGAATCATCATCGCTCTCATACCACCAACTATATTTTCTAATTAAAAGGAGTGAAGCTTCGTATTTTAGTTAAATGTCTATTTGATTCAAGATTGAAATTCAAATTCTTTATCACATAAAAATATTTTCAAGTTGACATTAGAAGAAGAATGAAAAACCTACAACTAAGTATTTTATTTGGATTGATTTCTTCAGATATTGAAATTACGGATGGAACTCCAGCTATCAAGTTTGATAAATTTGAAGAAAAAAAGAAACAAAAACAAGATTCAAAACGGTATATACACCTTTTTCGTTTTTAGATTATTTCAAATTTTTTGTCTTACATACATATTTTTTTTTAAATCAACTTCGATTTTGGGGTCAGCCCTGGGGTTCTTAGCGTTTTTACTCATTTTCTGAAAAATTTGCTTAGACCATCCCTGATACGATACCATATTATTGCTTAATTTGCTAAGGGTTTTCGTTTGTTTGCCATGGTTTACTTTACAAAATAGTGAAAAGAAATTGGCTAATTAAAGCCCTCAAGCCTTAGCAACGTGGTTGCTTATGAAAAAAATTGTCTTTTGGATGTGTTTCTTTGGATTTTACAAATAGTTGCTTTAGCATGGACAAGTAAGGAAAAAGATTATATCTCCAACAGTCAATACCCAAATACTGCAAAATCTTAATTGTGTTCATAATTTTAAGTTTGTTAGTTTTATTACCAGGAAAGTATTTTACTTTTTCAGTGATAGCGTGAAGAAGTTTTTTACAAAGAGTCCAACTGTCAAACAAGAAAACACATCACCTTCTATGGGAAGACGTAGTGCTTTGAATTTGCAAGGTAAATAATTTTAATCTACTCTACTCTTTAATATTCCAATTATGGTTTAATGATAAACGATTCTCACCCTTGACACTGTTTTTTTTCCATTTGCTTAATATAAATTTTCAAATTTGTCCTCTATCTTCATATTTTTTTATAAACAAAGCGGTGAATTAGTGAATCAAAGCTCCTGATCAGAAAGAGACTTTATCTTTAGCTTTGACACTAAGGATTCATTGTTTAGAATTTATCTTCTTCTTTTGTGATATTTTCCAGATGTAAAAGACGAAATACGCTCTACTTCAAAAGAGTTTGTTGAATTTTTGAAAGCATTCAAGAGACCGGCATCGAAAGACATCAAAGAACGCTCTAAAGAGTAATATTTCTTTTCAATCTATTTTCATACCCAATACTTTCTTTAGGGTACTCGTTTTATTCCAAGAAACAGGACAATCTTCTATGACTGAAGTCACTGAGTCCGCAGTCAAGTAGAGGATATCACCATTTTGAAACTCTTTACTTTTGTTTTCAAAAACTATAGTAAGTACACAAACATACCTCCAGTTTTTGAGAAAGATTAGCCTCTCGGTGGTGATTTTCTAATATGTTTGCTTTCCAAAAGGGACTGGAAAAGGTGGTGCTCTCAAAAAGATTTTTCAAGTGAGGAAAGAAAAGCCCATCAAAAAAATGAAATAAAAAAAAGTATATCACAAATAATAATCTAGTGTTTTCTTGTAATGCTTTTTTTAGGTTTATATTTCGTATCCTTCAAAGCCATGAATTGTCAATCGATAAACAATCTGAGATGGTTCAAGATTTCTACACTGTATGGATCTTTCTTTTTCCTGAAAGTATTCCCAAAAATGTTTTGATTAATTTATATTTTTTGCCCATCACGATATTTAGCATATTTTTACTATTTTTAGTACTTTCAGGTACTTTTGGTCTTTTTCCACCCCTATTTTTTTACAGTAATCATAGTCAAATATAACTTAAACCTTATTATAAACTTTTCATAGAAAATGGCCAATCGTATCCAAATGAATCCATCCTATAGCAACATGTCTGCTGAAAAGATGGAATTTATGATGGATGGTATTGAAAAATATATAATGACCCATATTTATAAAGGGTATGATGTATTTATTATATTATTAACATTAATTGTAAAAATTAATGTCTGTCTGTTTATCTAACAACCGCAAATGCGTTCTTGTGAAAACTGGTGAAAACACTCGATTTTGAGGAGACCTTTGTTTCTTTGTTCAATTGTGTAAATCGAAGTGCGATAGTGTAAGTAAGATTAATCAATATATCATGTGGGCTTAGCATGAAGGTAGAGCATCCGGCTACGGTGCTCAAGGTTCTGGGCTCGACCCCCCAGCCAGGTCATACAAAAATTCCCTAAATGGTACTTGACGTCCCTTTGCTTGATGCTCAACAACTAAAAAGACGAACCAAGGGAAGGGGGAGAAATCCAGGGAAAGGAGTGGTGTCCTCCACTTACCTTTGGGAAGACAGCTAGAGAAAGGGTGCCTTCTGGTTCCTGGTTACAAACTTACTTACTGAAGCCTAATCAAATTAAAGAACTTCTATCGACATTGATAATTTTTATATTTTAGAGTATTTTGCCACCCCTCTGCTGGTGATGAGAAAAAAGATCTGGAGCTTCAACGAAGGTTACATAGTTTGAACTGGATCACATGGGAACAGTTAGAAATACCCATTGATTTTGAATCCGAATCTGTGGACAAATTGATGCGTAAAGCTATAACAGGTAGGAACTCTTCCGGAGCTTAACATGTGAGAATAACCAATCATTTTTGAGAGAATGAACACAACTGAAGCGATGATTTGTCTAAATGCCTATTACTTACTACTCGCAGAGGTTTTGCTTTGTTTTTGATAGGCTGGCGAATGAAAAAAACTCTAGATTCTAGGCAGGAGAATTCTTAACAAGCCAAGCGCATTGATTAGTGTTGATATACACTTGAACTGAATATTAAGACCGTCGAGTTATGATTTCTTTTCGTGCTTTGGAACGGCGAAATTCTCTGTTTACCGGCCAAAATAAGATGCCTGAATCAAGAGTTTTTTAGTTTGTTAATATATTGATTTTTTAACAGAAATTTTTTAATTTTATATCATATTTTTTATTTAGAGCTGTTAGAGATGAACACAAAAAGGGCTCCGCAAGACAAACTGGCATCTTTGGTGAAATGTTGCTTGACTATATTCCGTATCTTTTCAATATTTCTTTTTCAAATTAGAATGTTTTGCATTAGTTTATTCGCTATCAACTCTATCACCTTTAAAGGTGTCAAGTAAACAATAAACAAAAGACTTTTGCTCTAGACATCACAAGATTCCTTCTCTCTAAATTTAGATGAGCTCTTGGATTTTAAAATCAGCGAAGGGACTTGCAAGTTACTAGGGGCCATACGAGAGGGTATTGATAGATGAGGGACTAGGTCCTCACAAATATTACAGGCCCGGCAGAATCACCGTAAAAGTGGGGGGCTAAAGGCTCAAAATGAGATAAAACTCGGCAGATATTTGAGAAAAAAATCTCATTTGCTCAAAGTTGGGGAGGGCTGAACTTGTCCCCAGTCTCCCCACTTCTGCCGCGCCTGTATTAGCATATGTGTAGAACAGCTTTGAAAGTGGTAAACTTTATGATTTTTTATATTTTTTCTTGACTCGTCTCATTTTTGTTTTGCGTGAAGAATTGTTACAAGGAACAAGTGGTGAATTTATAGCGAGTGCTGACGATTTCTTACCTGTACTCATCTATGTGGTGCTGAAAACCAACCCTCCTCTTTTACATTCCAATATACAGTAAGTATTGTAATCCTCTAATTTACAAAGAGTTTTGAAAAAGTGATCTCTGTCTCGTCTCTTTTGTTTTTAGTTTGTTGAAAAAAAACGAATATTTTGTTTTGCTAGAATTAATGTCAAATTTATTGGAATAATTGAAGAATATGTTTTTTAAGATTTACTTTTAACATCAAATTGGAGTTTATGGCCTCATCACTTCTCTCTTTTCTCAATTGAGTTGCTAGTGTTTGAGTTATGAAATAATTAATAATAATTAAAGTCTGTCCAGATATAATTGGCAGTGGAAACAAGAATGCCTGTAACTTTTGATAGTCAAATATGATTATGGAAATTTTTTTTGCTTGTTTTAGAGAATCAAAAGCGCTATATTGAATGTATTTTTGGTTGAAAAATTCGCGATTTTTAGCGGTTAAATTTGCGATTGTAAAAATTGAGCTTTTTTTCTACTTATGCTATAACTTTCATTTTTACACCAGTGGTAGTTCAACCTTAGGTTAAGAAGTTTGTTAAATTTCAAGGCAAACAGAAAATTCCTTCGGAAGATATGGGACCAGAAATACCCCTTGGTAGCACTTTTCTGTGAAATATCAAATCTCCAACTTATTACTAAAAACGGGGGTAGTGATATGATTGATAAAACAGTTTCTCGATCATAACACATTTTACGATCTCTTTAATGAACCTATAGCCAAATTTTGTTTAGTGTTTTGGAAATTAGCAAAGTTCTTTAATGACTTAAAAATAACAAAGGCAATATAAGTTCATGCTTATCTTTACAATAAAAACAATTATACTGTGATTTCACTTCGTTTCGAAATAATCAATGATACCAATAATACCAATGCACCAACACTTAACATTTTCCAACTTTTAATTGCACTGTTCAAAAAAGATAACATAACCCCCGTTTTTAGTAATAAGTTGGAGAATTGATATTTCACAGAAAAGTGCTACCAAGGGGTATTTCGGGTCCCATATCTTCCGAAGGACTTTTCTGTTTGCCTTGAAATTTAACAAACTTCTTAACCTAAGGTTGAACTACCACTGGTGTAAAAATGAATGTTGTAGCATAAGTAAAAAAAAAAGCTCAATTTTTACAATCGCTAATTTAACCGCTAAAAATCGCGAATTTTTCAACCAAAAATACATTCAAATATAGCGCTTTTGATTCTCTAAAGCAAGCAAAAATAATTTTTATAATTATATTTGACTATCAAAAGTTACAGGCATTCTTGTTTCCACTGCCAATTATATTTGGACAGACTTTAATTTCATCATTTGTTATAGTAATAGTCATTTTACCACACAATCTTTCCAGGTACATCACACGTTTCTGCAACCCAAACAAACTGATGGCCGGAGAAGGAGGATACTATTTCACAAACCTTGTAAGTTCTGCTCGACCATCATGTCAATTTAAATAGGCATGCCTTAATCCTTCAAACACGGCAGACGTGTATACACGTTTTGAAATTGCCAATATAACGAGTCCCCTAGTCTTAAGGTTATAACTCCTGACCACTTGATTTAAATCATAAATCATATGCTTTTAGGAAGAGTATAAAAATACCTTTTCAATGGTACCAAAACTATTGCCTAACTCTCAAGCTACAAGCTTTTATGGCAATTTGAAATTTTGGATTTCAAAAGCAAAAGCTGGAAAATTTTACATTTTTCAAAAAATATTGCACGCTGGAAAGGTTTAAGAAGAAAGTTTGAGGAGTGATCACATTTTGCTCGTGAAGGTCAATTTGTATTTGAATTTTGCTTTTTTTTGAATTTATGAACTTTTAATTTTTGTATTTCTTCTTTAGTGTGGTGCCATATCATTCTTGAAAGAACTTGATGCCAGCTCGCTGAATCTTTCCCAGGATGAATTCGACAGGTTTTGAAATGCTTTTGATTTTCTCTTTTCGCCATCTATTAAAAGTCCTGAAAAAGATTGTAATTTCGCGATAAGATCTGTATTAGATTTTGTTGCGTTTTGTGTTATTTAGGTGTTTTGTTATTGTGTGTGCTTGTTTCCAAAATAGATGGTAGAAATGTCAACTTCCTCTGCAGCATTTCTACAGGAAGTATGTAATAGCTATCATTTTTACATCTAAAAATCTTCAGTCTGAGAACGTTATGACTGTGAAAAAGATGTTTAGAAATATTTATCCAATCAAATGATTATCTGGTTGACTATAAAATATATGTTTAATTTTTGGACCGACCTGGAGGTCCTATAAATTAACTGTTGTCCGTCCGTTCCTTCGTTCGTCCTTCGTCTGTTACCAGCTTTTCTCGAGATTGGCTCATTAGTTTTTTCTGATTTTTGGCACAAAGATGCAAAATGGCAATGCCCAAAATGTGACGGAGCCTGATTTTTGAAAGACACTTTTTTCCGGCCGAAAATGCTGGAAATATGCCGGAAAACTGTTTTTTTTTTGGCATTTTCTCGAGATTTTATTATTAGCTTTTTCTAATTTTTTGCTCAAAGATGCGTATTAAAAATGCCCAAACAAATTTTTTTCCGGCCGAAAATGCCAGAAATATGCAGATTTTCATTGGACTTTTTTTCCTCATATTTCTTTGTGTTTTTTGGACCTACCCCGGTAGAGGTCCTATAAATTAACCTTTGTCCGTTCGTCCGTTCGTTAGTTATTAGCTTTCCTCATGATTGGCTCGTTAGTTTTTTCTGATTTTTTGCACAAAGATGCATAACTATAAACCCTCGAATGTGACGGAGCCCGATTTTCAAAAAAAAAAATTGGGGGGCAAATTTGGGCCAAAAAACGGCTAAAAAACGGGTTTTTTGGACTTTGGGAAAAATTAGGTCGTTAATTTTTTCTGATTTTTTGCATGAAAGTAGGGTACCATCATAGGTAAAAGATGGCTTTTAAGCAGATTTATGAAAAAAAATTTTGTTGGCTCAAAAAACGCATGTTTATTTATAAGAATCACTATTAATAAGCATACATCAATGTTCTTAGTCAAATTACTCAATCTTTTTTATGAGATAAATGTTTTTTTTGCTCATGAGGGCTTACTTTAAAGAATATGTGTTTAGGCATGAAATTTTGGTTGCTTAGCTTGTTTTTATAGAAAAACTGGCCAAATTCGATATTTTTTTATAAGCACACTATCAATTACTTAGGTATTAGATTTTCTCGAGATTGGCTATTTTATTCTTTATGATTTTTTGCACAAAGATGCATAACTATAAACCCTCGAATGTGACGGAGCTCGATTTTTGGAGAAAAAAAATTTGGGGTAAATTTCAGCTAAAAAATGGCTAAAAAAAGGGTTTTTTGGACTTGTTTTTTTCTGAATTTTTGCATGAAAGTAGGTTAAAGATGGTTCAAGCAGTTTTTTGTAAAAAAAAGAATTTTTCAGCTCAAAAAACGCATATTTATCTATAAGAATCACTATTAAAAAGCATACATCAATGTTCTTAAAATTACTGAATTTTTTGATGAGATATGTATTTTTGCTCTCGAAGTCTTGAATATGAAAGAATATTTCAAGAGTATGAAATTTTGGTTTCTAAACGTGTTTTTTTTATAAGAAACAAACGACTAATTTTAATAGATCATCACTATTTGTGTTCTAAATGATTGTTTAATGGTCACGCTTATTATATGTAGATATCAATTATATATGTGTTAAATGCATAACCAGGTAGGTCCATAAAAGTATCACTTGTTTTCACACAAAAACATTATTGATAATTAATAATGCTCACCATCAAGCATGATTCAATTGTCAATAAAACTGATTTTTGCAACCGGAACTTTCTAATTTTTTCCCTACTCACCTTCCCTCTCCCCCAATCCAAAATCAATGATAAAATTTAATGCGTAATGCGTTATGCAATTTCGCTAAACGCTATATTTTCGGACTTATTGTTTTCATTTTTCTCCTTATTGCTATCTAACAGGTAGGTCCATTCAGCATCTAGCTTGTTTTTTCTTTTTTGATATATTCCAAAAGCGTTTCATAACTATTTGAATGGGATAAAATTTCGTGGTTGAGCTGATCCAAAAATTCACGGTTTTGTGCTTTGTGATGCCAAATCTTACATGTTAGTTGTTGGAATACGCATTTATAGCGCTTCTTTTATGCCAGTAAACATTTAAAAAGTAGTTTATTTGATATTTTTGAGATTTGTTTTGAAATAATTCGCGGATGAGGCTTTTCCACATTTCCATTGGGACTTAATTTCGCGGATGAGACCCAAATCTGCGAAATTTTATCCCATTAATCCAATAAAGCTTTGATATTAGTAACCTAGATGCGCTGCAAAAAACTGAATGATAACAGTCACATTCTTTCTTAACTGTTATCACACTTATTATATCTTTTTAGTTACATGAAAGGAGAAAAGCCGCTCCGCCAAACGAAAGTCAAACAACGGAAATATACTGTCACTTGTGATGGCCTTGAAGGCATGCAGGTATAAACTTAAAAATTGGCTTTTAGCTAATGCATGCTCATTTTAAGAAAATAGTTGTACAGTGACTTTCGAAAGTCACCCTTTTGATTAACTCATCATAGAGATAATTCTTCATTTTAATTTAATTGTTTTGAATTGCTATTTTTCAGCAAAATTTGGAGGAGATTTCTCAACTGCGTGAACACCAGTCAAAGACTTTGGAACAATGCCGAACGACAAGAAAAGAAATGGATGAGTTCCGGGAAAATGTCAAGAAACAGGCAAGATATAATGATTTTTTTAATAACGGAGGCGCCTCAAACTAAGGAAGATTTGTCAATATTACATATGGGTAAATACCGTTACTTTGGTCATGACACTCCAGTTTCAGTTCTTGTGCAGGACCGTTCAAATTGGGCGATCTCAGAGGGGGAATCTAAAAAATCCTTCATTTACTAAAAATAGACAAAAAGAACGAAAAATTTCGTCCACCCCTACGAATTCATTTATCTTTGTTTATCACGAAGATTAACTACATATGGTTAAAAGAACGACAAATTACGCATGCGTGTTATAATGCAGAATTCTTTAAAGAAACAGACTGCTCACATATAATGACAATGTCGTATTTTTTTTTGCAAATATTCAGATTGCTGAAATAATGCAAAATAAACACGAAGGAAGCCTCAAGCATCTGGAGCAATATCTAACAAAACCTGAAGTGGAAACAGTCAATCAATCTCAATCACATGAGCCTGCCCAAGCAGTATCAGCTACAGCTGCTACTGAAGAAAAACTGATTGATTTTGAATGAAGATGAAAGATGGAGAATAATTTAGGTTTGGTGAGAATTTTTTTCCTGGCTTAAATTCCTTTTGAAAGGTTATTCTCTTTAAGGAGTTTGTTTGAATCTACTTTGGAGCGGATATGTGAACGTGTTAAAGAAAGTAAGGTGATCAAAAAGCGATCGATTCAAAAATGGAATCAATGGAGAGTTTATCTATCACCAAGGTTGTATATTACTAAGAAGTAAAGAACACAAGATGATGAATGGTGATGATTTAGAACGAATGAAAAGTTCATATAATTCGAATTCAAATTATTTAGACACTTGTGGTTCAATTCATTGTTCGAGCGTTTTGATTTATAAGAAGTTATTTGATGGGTATAAACAGAATTTCTATCAAAAGACTCACGTTCCCATGAAATTTTATGGTCAAAATTACAGATAATAAAGTACGAAATTGACATAATATTGTTGGATAGACCTTTTCATAAATTACGTCACAAACATCATTTGCTTCGTATTCAAACAATTACCATGGTGATTATGTCCCTTGAGACATTAAATGATTTTTTTATGAATATGAAGTTGTTGTATTAAAATCCGCTGGGAGTTAATCACCATGACAATAATTCCAAAACAAGGCAAGTGTTCGTAACGTAAAGGTCTATTATTCGGTTACTATTATAATTGACTGATTGATTGAATGGTTTGATTCTCGCGAAATTTTCAAATGGATGAACCTAGAGGAATGGTTTACAAAACAAAATGATTTTTAGTTATTAAATTAAAAAAACTATTTTTATACTGCAGTTGTTACTATGTAGAATTCCAAAAGTTAACTAATCCATAAGCTTATTTTTAGACGAAATTTTATTTAAAAAACATCAAATTTTTGTTTTGTACAAATTTTAATTTAAGGTCACATTATAGTAATTTTGTAAATATTGTTGCAACTTCAAAATTTGTTTACCTGCATAAATTTAAATTTTTGATTAAATATATTAAAGTGAATCGAATTTCGAAAAAAAATTAATCAAGTGATTGAAAAAGGCCTTTTTTCTAAGTCTTTTAAAGAGAACTGACTAGCTGAAGTTCCAAAAATAGGGTTGCATTCCCATTCATAGCTGGACCTAATTGACTTGATTGGGAAGATGACACTGTTGTTGAAAAAAAGATCCTCTAGAAGACACGAGCTAGTTAAAAATGACCAAATTTATTTAATAGAAGTACAAAACACAACACAAAACAATTTTGCGATAATAATTAGTGAAAATTTCAAAATTTAGGATTTTGAGTTTAAAATTCTGTTTAAAACAGCATTACAAAGATACTCTGATCGTTCACCAGTTGCCATCCCACCAAGGCCTGACTTTCTACTTCTTAATCTTTCAGGAGGAGTCACAATTTTATCGACATCATTTTTACTCAAATAGCGCGCCATTGGTAATAATTCATTTTGTTCTACACGTAATCTTAGCAACCATCTCAGATGCTCTTGAGTTTTACTTGCCGAACTCACACGTGGAAATGCCGGGTAGAATCGATTCACATCTTGATAAGTAATTTGTTCGATTCGGCTCGGTTGTGTTCGATATTGCATTAGTTCAAACATTCGATTCTCTTCGAAAGCAACTCGATCAAAATTATCAGGAGTTGCATTAGGTGACCAGAGTTTTTGAGGTGCAATCGATTTACGCTGTAAAGCCTTTTGTGGTTTACAATTGTTTTTACGCATGCGTAATCCAGGCACTGACCCTAGACATTCATCTCCTTTATGAGAGTTTCGGCGACTTAATGGTTTCTTGGATGTTTTTTCGTTCGATTTTTTACCATTTCTTCCATTCGATGTTTTTTCACTACTCACTTTGGATAATTCTTTCACTAATACGTCTTCTTCCGTTTGATTGGCTTCTGATGTTGTAGATTTCATACGATTTGTATCCGGGCTATTTCCTGCCAAACTTTTTCTTTGAGCTGTACATGAGCTCTTTTTTCTTCTTTCTTTCTTTTTGCTCATGAAAGGGCTTGGTTCAATAGCAATTATATCTTTCTTTCTGCTTAGTTTCCTTCCACTCGACGTTGTTGATGAGTCAGTATTAACAACGCTTGTTTTCTTTAATGCTAAATTCGATCTATTGTAAACACTAGAAGCCTTTCTTTTCGGTTTTGTCTTCTCGAGTTCTTTTAAAGTATCGCCTTTAGACTCGACGATATTTTCTTTGCTATCGACTGATTCACTCAAAACATCTTTAAAACAATGGCCATACGTTTTTAAAGTCCACAAAGGCTCGACATAAACATTAGTCGATGCTTGACCTTCCTTTTCAAGAATCTCAGCAATATCAACAAAATCTAACCGGACAGCTTCTGCATACGGACTCAACCCATCTTTATTTTGTTTGTCAACGCTTATTCCAAATTTCACCAATATGCGAACGATCTCTTTAACGATATCTATATTACCTGTCCGCACAGCGTGCATAAGAGGAGAGTCTTCGTTAGCATCAGGTGTTGTATAATCAATATCCATTTCACATTTTTTGATAAAAGCGTCGAAAAGTTCTTGACGGTTATTCTTACACAACCATGCGATTAATGTGAGTCCGTCACTATCTTGTAAATTGAAATCACATTTTTCTCTGAGTAACCAATCGAATAAAATTCGTCTCGATTTAGCTTTTTCATCTCCAATTTGACACACAATCGATAAAGCTAACCTTCCTTTCGATCCTCTCAAATCGACTGATGTATAATCGAGTAAATATCGAGTATTGAATAATCGAGCGCAATCAAGTCCTTCATAAAATCGACGTAATTTCGAATCAGCCGTTTTCGAACGCCAATTTTGTACATTTATGTTAGTTATTCCTTTTTCCGACGCCATCTTGAAACTTGCATCCCTAGCTACAATATTTTTTATTTTCACCTCACAGTAACACTGTCTCTTCCATTTGATTTCAAAATCTCGTTTTATCATTATTGTTTTTGCATATAATTTCTTTTGCATTAATACTTGGACAAGAGGGATTTGTTATAATTACTATCCAATTAACTTATTTTAAACGTCAGATTTCTCCGACATGTAACTGTATTATCGTTTATCATTTTCTTTTAACGATCATCCATTCTGATTTCTTTAACCGACTTACCGAGAATCTTTCCGAGAAGTCTTGTATAACACCTTCTGAGATTCTAGCGTAAATTTTCTGTAATTACACTTCTTGAATGTGTGATTCTCTCTAAAAGAAGATCTTTTTCTTTTACACGTTTATTTATAAGAACAATCTATATAAGAACAATACTTCAATGGCTAAAAATTAAGAACAAGTTAAGAGCATTTTTAATCTGAAAAAGCTAATTAAAATTCAGAAGGCTCTATAGACTCTAAAGATCCAATTTCTCAGGAAATCGCGCAAAAAATACTCAAAAGGTGAAAATAAGTATTTAAGAACATTTTTAGGATTACACCCAAAAAATGAAAAATGTCCGATGAGGGCTTCAAAAGTTTTGGATGTTCTTATAAAAAACGTGTATATATTTGCTAGTACAGAAACCCTTTCATATATTAGCTTTGTTTAAGCATACGAATGTTCAACTCTCAACCCGCATTGACAAGACTCGATAAAGACGAAAAATATTACAACAGAGTTTATTTTAGACCTTTATTTGATAAAAATCTTTTTATAAGCAACCCCAATTTTCGTCTCACGAGGGCTGGAGCTCTTAAGGATTTTCAGGATTTCAGCCCAAAAGCTGCTTAAATATAAATTTTGAGCCTAAATTGCTTGGCGACTCCGAAAAATTTCACTTTTCACCTCATATTATGCCTGAAACTCCTCAAATAAAGTAATATTATAACACCTCTGTTAGGTATTTCGATGTCAATTTTCATTTTTGATGACTTCTTTGTTCATATTCGTTTCAGGACTAAGATTAATAAACCAAGTTGCCTAATTTTTTGGCTACTTTCAGAGCTGGAGCCTTAACAATTCGGTTGCTTATAAAAAATGTTTATAGATTGCAAATACGAAATTTTTTAAGATACTAATAACTTTATTAAATATTTACAAAGAATCCTTTATTTCAGTTATTTTTAATTATTTTTATATTCAATAGTATACAAAAGCCATACGCATAAAATATACCAATATTAATTTTTTTTGAAAATTAATGAATAATACTAGAACACTTGTACCCTGTAATTGTTTGTATCGCTCACTGCAACTCTACCATCTTGAGTTAAAGCTACATCAGTTAACTGTTTAAATTCAACATCATTATTACCATGGCAACCAAATTGACTGAAATATTTCAAATCTGGCGTTAACACCTGCACCCTGTTATTTCCTGTATCAGAGACTATGATAAAACCTTCTTGATCGACCACAATACCATTTGGTTTAGAAAACTCGCCTGGGTCCGAACCCTTGGCACCAGTCTCTTGAGCATACAACCCATTGCTATCATAACAAACGATTCTATTGTTCCCATTGTCGGCAACAATGAACCAATTATCATTGTTAATGGCGAGAAAACTCGGTGAATTTAATTGTCCGTATTGGTCACCATAGGAACCAAATGATAATAAACTTTTACCCTCTGGTGTGAATACTTGGACTCGATGGTTGCCTCGATCAGCCACACATATGTTACCGATCTTATCAATAGCAATACCGCATGGACTGAGAAGCTCTCCTTCTTCACTACCTAATGGAATGAAATTTTAAAAAGGTATATTTTTTCCTTTGTTGAAACATTACGAGAGTAACTTGTGAAATTGCGTGTTTAAAGATTTATTAACAGATCATTTATTCTCTGCATACCGCGCTGTGTTATAGAAACGAAAACGAAAGCGACTAGGTTCTAATGATTGATGTTTGATTTTGGTGCATGTATTTTCCTTTAGAAAATCACCGCCCTCAAAAGCACATTTGATATTCAATCCAAATCTTGATGAAAAATATCAAAGCTGTGCTCCAACCTGGGCAGATTCTTTTTCAGAGCCATGACCTTTATCGTGCAAACGTGCCAGTGCGAAGTAATCAGAATCTGCTCGGAAATCAGGTTTGATAATCAAATATTGTAGGAAGAAAGACAGCCTCATTTATGAAGGGAACTAAAAACTAAATCTCAATGTTACATGATACTAATATATCTTATACCTTTTGTACCAAACTTTGAATGATATGTTCCATTTGCATTGAAAGCTTGTATTCGGTGATTTTCTGTATCAGCTACGAAGATCATGCCTGCTTGATCAACTGCTATTCCTTCCGGTCCTGAAAATTGACCTTGTTTTGTACCACGTGATCCGAACTCTGATAGAAAGGTGCCGAATTTATCGAAGATTTGTACTCGATTGTTAGTTTTATCGGTCACGTAGATTTGACCTTGTGAATTTGTTGCAATTCCATATGGCTGCTTAAATTCACTGTTTTTGACGCCACGCTCACCGAAACATAAAAAATTGCTGCCGATCTGAAAATTGAAAACTCTAATTTAGTTCAGTTGATTAATTTTCTCATAGTTATATGTTGATTTGAGCTCATTTTCACCGGAGACTGGCACCGAGTCATGAAACTCCGAGTGTGAGATATTCTTCAATAGCTCTGAATAATTAAGCCACTTAAGCCAATTCCATTTTACGGTAATCCTGTAACCTTGAAACCCCACTTCAAATCTTAATTAATAAGTATATAGTGGTTTTTCAAGCTCGCAGCATTTCCCAAAACTTCAAGGTTTTTGACTAGATCTTTAATTATAACTTTCATCTGTGTTTGTATATTTTAATCTACAACCTAAATAGCAAAAAAAAGCTTTTCATTAGTGAGCAGTTCCTTAAGATTGTTCCGCGGTAGCGTTCGTTAGATATAACGTGATTCTCTAATATTAGAATTATATACAAAAGCTTACCTTGAGATAATCAATGCCTTCGAATACTCTGACAGAGAACTGATTCTTTGGAAATGATTTGCCCCTGATTTTGACGGTAACATCATATCGACCTTTCGTGACAGGAGTATACCGAACAGTAAAAGTACCATCACGATTATCAGTGATCTTGTTGTTGATTAAGAACCCTTCTGGTGCGTGAATTTTAACTTTAATGGCGCCCGGTGAGAAATGATCACAACAGCGCTCCTTCTTTCGATCAAAAACTTCTATCATAAAAAATGTTTCGATCTCTACTTTGGCTGTTCGTACACCTGGTCCATAGAGTTTTGTGTATGATAAGAAAACACTAGATGTGGCAATTTTGCCGAGGTTTTCAGCTATGTGCTCGACAGCTTTGGAATCAAACTGGTGATCAATGACGTCATTTTCTTCAGGCTCATCGTAGCCTAAGTCCTCATCATTGAGATCGGTCAGTCTAGTTTTCATCAGGTCTAGCAATTCAAATATTTCCGCCTCGCTTCCATGTTGGAATGCATAGTTCACAAATTGATTCGCTGCCTTGTTTTTCATCAGTTTTTCTGCAAAAAAAAATTAAGAGAAAGAATTATCATGTACATCCTCAGACTTGTCTTCAAACAAAGAAATTACTTTTTCCAAGTTATTAAAAGAACGGAAAAAGATTAAAACTTCCCGTAACAGATACAAATAGGCTTTTAAAATAACGAACCACCTCGGGTCTCGCCTTGAAATGATTACCAACATGATTATCTTCTTTGAGACCTCCAATTATTCTTTAACACTAAAAATCAACCTCTCTGAAAAAATCTGTTTGGAAAAAATCGAGAACTAGGCAAGTTTAGTTGCCATGTAATTCTATTTAAAAGGCTAAATTGTCAACTTTATCTTACCTTGTAATACCTCCTGTTGTTTATGTAACACGTCGCTCTTCTCTCGATACAAATTATCAATATTTGAAAGCAAAATCTTACAACGTTCTTCGATCTCTCTTATACAACGTTCAGTACACGAGCGGACCGCTTGTTTTGTTGCAATCGTCCGCGCGTGTAATCTGGCGGCCATATCTTGGACATCATCAAGTGCGCGCGCTATGGGTGGGATTTTTTCTTTCTCGTTCGTTGCCAATAATTTCATGACTGATGGTTTTTGATTCTCCAATGCCTCACTCAATCCTGAATTCAAGAAATGGTTTATAACATTCTGAAATTATTTACGCATACGTCTTGCAGATCTACCAGTCTAAGATAGGCATGTAAAAAAAAAACATAAATAGACTTGAATATATCTTATTGCCAAGGCCTAATCTTAAAGGAAAGAGAAATTTTGTCGTTTTCCAGAATTTCCCTCTTAAGGTGTAATGCAAGATATTAAAGTAAACCAAACAGGCTACTTACTTTCATATTTATGTCCACGATGTTCTAAAATGGTACAATCCTTACAAACCAGTTCTTTACAAACTTCACAGAAATAGGTAAAAACCTCAGGTGAGTGTGTCGGGCAATAAACTGGCCTATGAACCATGCTTTGATCGTATCTCAAAGTATCCAACGGGATGATTTTGTGATCTTTCGTTACTCTGATTCTCCTGTGAGCTGTCACACAACACAAACATAGAAATTCAGAACATTCAACACATCTGGAGACAGCATCTGTTTTATCAGAGCATGCTGTACATTGGATTGCTTTTTCATTTTGACTTTGTATCATGAGATAGTCTATAGCATTATTTGCAAAGAAATTATATGGTAACATTGAGGTTAGATTCTTCTCTGGAAAGCTTGTAAATTCACCACAAATTAAGCATTTAATGATGGCCTGTGTTCCCTCATAGCCTGGTATCTTAGCATAGGTGATGTTGTTGGATAAGCACTCTTCACAAAAGGTATGCAGACAGGATAAGATGCGTGGTTTATAGAAATATTTTTGGCAGAGCTCGCATGTGAGATTGATATCACGTAAACAATGTTGAGGACTTTGTTGTCTTGACGTTGGCGTGTTCTGGTTGTTGAGGTTTGGTGGTTGGAAGTTTGGTGGATCACAAATGATATCGACCAATGAGCGATTGAGTTGCTGTGATGAAGTATCTAATGTTATTGAAGTTGATGACATTGTTGGTGTTGTTGCTTCATCTTAGTAAACCATGCCTTTTAAATGAAAAAAAACATAGATGTCAATTTATAAGAAGTAATAGTTCATTTGTTCTTATAGACTAACTAACTAGTCTGTTATCTAATCGGCGGAAACATGAAGGCAGTGGGTGTTCGCTAAAATAGAAGCTGCGCAGGAGAGCGAGAGCAAAAGCTAGTGAGAGGTTGCTGATGAACATTTTCAGCTCCTCCTGCCGACTGATTTTCCTCCTTATCGCTTACCAATACGCTCAATTTATCTATGTGATATCGTGCAAGCCCGACTGGCGTCCCAGTCTAGTGTTCTTATTTTTTTGTGATTATCAATCAACCTTGAGTGTTCTTAAAATACTCTTAATCTTAATCTTAGTATGCTAACTGTTTATACACTTTATTAACTTCTTGACTTAAAATGGACTCAAAATTTTCCTAGCCATTTCTAGACTCTAAGGTTAGCATTTGTTCGTAATATATTCTGAGATTTTGGCTAAAATTGAGCATCTGCTTTTATGAAATAATCTTATAGAAACGTGTAGTTATTTCCAACCAGTGTGTCCCGAACGATTGTTATCTAAAGGGCCCCTCTAAATCTCTTACCCTCAACACAAATCTAATTTTTCACGCTTTAAGAAACTTCCACTCGTTGTATTTTATGTTTTTTAAAGACGATTGAAGAATTTTTATATTTGTTTTTATTGAAAGTTAATATTTGTTTTTCATTTCTCACAAGATTTACCTTGTAGAAAAAGCCATTGTAAAAGCTCGTGAATTATAACTAAAACCTTTAGAAAGAACGCGGAAAGAAACTTGACCTAACGATTAAATCTAAAAACTACAACATCCCCTTTTCACAAACCCACTGGGTACCCTTCCCACTGAAAAATTTGGTTAAAATATCGTCCCTGATGGAAAATTATACTCCAACTTTTGTCCCCACTGAAAATAATCAAATAAACCAATTCTCACCGCAAAACATCATGCTATTTTTTTAATCCCCACTGAATTTTCTGACTTGAAAACAAAAGAAATTGAATCCCTGTTCATAATAAATATGGGAAAAACATTTTATTTTTTCATAACTCACCATATTCTACAAAATTCTCTATATCAACATCAAGATTTCAACTTTAGATTAAAATGGTTTTATGCAAACGTCTCTGTATTTTACCATCTGCACGCTCTTTATAACATATCACATCGTTTTTCTAACTGTTTATCACAACAGTTAGTTAATTAGGTTCGTAAATCATTAAATCATTGCTTAATAAAGTTTCTGCTTCCTCCTGCTTACTGTACATCAGCAGTAATTTCTTAGAAGCAAACTGAAGGCAGAATTCATTTTCGAGTGATAAAAGCATAAAATTGGACTTTGGATAAGCAACTATGTACTGTACTTTTCATAAAGGAAGTTTAACAAGGCAGAAAAATTCCAAAAAAAAGAATAATTTAGGAACAATGCCGCGAGCGAGCCTAGAATAACTGAATTTTAAGCAAATTGAATTGAAAATGAATTTTAAACCAAAACCATCTTTCCCTAGAAAATAACTGGAAGAGAACTATTTTAGGCCAAAGTGCAAAAAAAAACATGAGAACAGTCAATAGAATTCATCGAGGCGATTAGCTGCTTCAAGTTTGGTTCTGCTTCCATTTTGGCCTCTTACAGAGCCTCGTCTGAAAGTTACTAGTTCTTATAAAGAAAAATTGTAGGGGGTTAGACGGAGTCCCAACATGTGGTAACTTAGGTGTAGATTTTGAATCCTATGGTCAATTTTCGTACACATTTACTTATTCCATAATATACATCATTTCTTACCTGTATCTTATTATTGGAGTAACAACAAATTATCACCACCTTACAAAAATTAATTCAATTTCAAACGATTGGAACTTCTACGATTTGGAGTTTTACTCTTCTTTATTGTGTTTTATCGCTTGAGTAATCTTCTGGTGTAAATTTTGATAAAGAGTTTGTGTTTTTCTGGTACTCAATAAGGCATGAACATTTAAGTTTTCTTCCGAACAATTGTTTAAACGCGTTTAATTTATCTCTTCTCAGCAGTTCCAAACATTTCAATTATCTATCCTAATTTCCAATCGCCCCAGTGGCGTATTTAGGAATTTTGCCAAGTAGGTCAAATTTTTGAAGCCAAGTGGTTCAAGTCTGGTTCTTAGAAAGGCGTTTATCATTTTTCGTTTAATCGCTATCCGAGTTATTCTATGCAAGACTCCACTTTTGTTTGGACGGACGTAGTTTGTATCACACTCGTACTTTGCAAATTATGAGAATTTTTTTACTCAACGCATACCCCTGTCTCACGTTTTAACTACCTTTTTACGCTAATTAACCGCTTGTGGTAAAAAAATAGATACTGATGTGGAGCAATGTCCGTTTCCCCAAAACAAGAAATATAGATGAGTTATAGTTGAGTTTATAGGCCTTTATATCCCTAAAAAATTTTTTTATGTTTTGAATTGAATAGGAGGTAATTAAATGGTGTCAAGTCACTCTAATATATTCATTTCCGCTCACAACAACAACCAAAAAGCAGGTAAAAAACAAAGTTTTAAAAGACTTTGAAAAATGCTTCATTTTTGCTAAAAAATAAACATTATTAGTTCAACTTAAAGCAGTGACAACTGGTGCTTATACTTAATACCCTGAAAATCAATTCTTAGCAATCGATCCATAAGAATTAAAGCTATAAAATCACAGTTGACGTGAAAGTTACTTGGACTTTCACAAAATTTCAGATCAAACTCAAAAGTTAACTGGGTCGCTTCAGCAAATTTCAGCTCTGGAAACTGAGCTTCTCTCAATAAAAACTGTGAAAGAGATAAGCTAGGAAAAGTTGAGTATTGTTTTTTAATAAACTCGACAGAGAAGCTGTACGTAGCCTCATAGCTATTACCCCGATTTTTTCAGAAATTTTGCTAGGTCGTTTCAGCTATTTCTAGCTATGTCTCACAGCTTCATATTATCTCTAAATGAAAGGCGGCCAGATATATAAGCAGTTACTCAAGGTCATTACACGTGAATTTTTAGAGAAGTTGAGCTCGGTAATAATATGATCCCGATTTGCTAGGGTGAAAGAGGTCAGAAAGGGTGTTGCTAAGTCACTCAAGCGGGGCGATATGGGTCGGGCGGTATTAGATAGGTTTTCGGATTATCAAAATAAAAGCCTCTAAATAGCGAAAGGTTCACTCGCAAAACATTAGAGAGGTAAAACTGCGGAGATAAATTTTAGTCTAAGTTTTAACTGCCACACGCATAAAATTGATAAAGTTGATACAAGACATGGCATCTGAAAGGGGACTGTGTATCACTAAAAGGAATAAGAAAGCCTGTTTCACAATTTTTCATGTTTTTCAATTTCTCGGAACTATGTCACTTGACCTACTTGACCTACCCTAAATACGCCTCTGCGCCCTCTTTGCTTTTGCACGATGGGACGATGCTTTTTATCTTGAGAAACCAGTCCGCACATTGAGCCTCCTGATTGAGAAATCTAAATCTAAATCTAAATTTTACAGACTCATATGTAACTTTCGAATCTAAGAATTAAGAAACAACCATTCCTATTCCATCGGAAAGAAGAAAGATAAACTTAAATTTTGATGGGTCATTTATGAAATTCGATTCATTAGATCAAAAGTTATGCTCAATCGAATAAAAAAATTACTTTCAGAAAGTGCCCGAAAACGTTAAAAATCGACCTATCAAATCTTTATTTTAAAATTGGCAATCGCAAAGAGGCTTTACATGATTAAGAACATTTTTCAGTAACTAAACGCATAAATTTTGAAACTGATGGAACGAAAGGGTTTAAAATGTTCATCAAAATCATTTCAATTTACTTTTAACGAAATTTTCCTCCAGATATTTGGTTCTAGACTGGATAAAGTCTATGATGTACCTCGAAACCCATATTTGATGTACTTTTATGAATTTTACCACTTTTTACCATTTTTTGGCTTTTTTCGACGAATTTTCTGCCTTTTATTGAAATTCAATCTTCCTTTACACAACAAAAGGTCATTTAGACAGCTAATTATCATTTTTAATGACTGAAACGAAAATACTGATGCATCATGTAATTCGATTTTTAACGTTTTTGAGCACTTTCAGAAAGTAACTTTTTTATTCAATATAGCATAACTTTCGATCTAATGAACCGAATTTAATAAATGACCCATCAAAATTTAAGTTTATATTTCTTCTTTCCAATGGAATAGGAATGGTTCTTTTAAAATTTTTAGATTTCGGGAAAATTAGTTTTAAAGAGAGAAACCTTTTTGTGGCGCACCCGGTATAAACGATCTACCCGAGGCTACAAGCTCTGATGTACCTCTTTTCAGACAATTCTAAGCTTGTCGAGGAGATATATAGTGCTGAAGATGCCATTCGCTTGCAACATGATATCGACGCAATGGAAAGATTGTCAAAGGACTGGCTACTCAGATTCCACCCAGATAAATGCCACGTGCTAACACTGGGAAAATTTTGGAACATCAAACATGCCCGTCCATACAACATAGAATAGGGTTAATCCTGGAGCACGTGGATCAAGAAAAAGATCTTGGAGTGATTATCGTCGAAAAACTGAATTTTGAAGAACGCATCTTTGGTAAAGTCAAGAAAGCTAACTCAATCGTTGGTCTGATCAGCAGAAGTTTTGACTTTTTTTCACCAGAAATGCTCCGTACTCTTTTTATAGCGTTCGTCCGACCTATCTTGAGTACGCTAAAGCCGTTTGGTCTCCACGACTCATCAAAACACATCGATGCCATCGAGAGTGTTCAGCGAAGGGCCACGAGACTGGTTAGTGGGTACAAGAACAAATCATACGAATACCGTCTCCGTAAGATTAACCTTCCGACACTGAAGATCAGACGTAAAATTGGCGATATGGTTGAAGTATATAAACATCTTCACCTTTATGATAAATCATCGGCCTGTCAAAAGTTTGTCCTTCGCGAACGCCCGAAACGTCAACACGATTACGAACTACAAAGAAACTTTGCAAATGATGGTGTCAGTAGAGGGTATCAAACAAATTCGTTGTTCTACAGAAGTATTGGCATATGGAATGGTCTTGGAGTTGATGTTGTAGCTGCAAAATCTGTCGCCAACTTCAAAGAAAAATTGCTCACAGAATGGGAAAAGATCTCCATAAATTGTAAAATGTTAAGCATGATTATTTCATAGAGGTCGATAGACCTGGGAAATATATTTCTGTAAATAAATAAATCTAATAAAGAAAAAAATTTGACTTGCAAACTTTTACTGGGAATGTCAGGTCTAAATCTCAGACCTTGGCAGAACTGCAGGTAGTCTGTAGTCTATAAGGAGCACACTTAAAACACACACTACCAGAATCCTAGGATGTGGGAAGTTTTTGAAGGCAAGAATCTTCGGTCACGTGGCCGTTCCTTCCAGCACTTTTTTCTCCATTCAGTTTCAGATTAAAGAATACGGTCTGGCGCGTGCCACTTAATTAATTAATTATCCCCCTAAACTCGATCCAATCATTCTTTGACACATTTTTCTATTGTCTATAGGAGCTGCGAAAAAAGTACTGGGGCGGTTTTAGTGGGATAAAGGGGACAAAAAAATGCCCGATTGGCAATTGGTGGCTATGGTCGAAAAGGTGTACGATTAGATACGAGCAGCTTTCAACTTAAGAAATAAATCAGAGATTTTACAATATTGTTTTTTGAATCATGCTCATAGTATAATTTTAATAAACCACAAACAAACAAAACGCAAAACGTGTTTCAAATTTTTAGTTTACAGCGTTTCAAACAAAACACAAAATGCCATTTGCGACTGAGTTTAATCAATGAATACTTATTCACAATTATCAAATTCTTCTCTTTTAATTTTAATTTAGATCCTCGTCCAATCAGAATGCTTTATTTATATCACATGATGCGTTTTATGAAGATTGGTGGAGTGCAATTCTCCAATAGAAAAATATTTTTCATCACGAAGTTTTTGGATGCCGTAATTACAAAAGCAATAGCAACATTCCAAGACTTCCATTTTTGGCAATGGATAACTGGTGCTGATTTCATCACTACGTCCACATTCGATTTTATCAAGCAAGATTTTTATTTTGGATGCGATTAGACATTGTCTTTAAAATATCCATTGGAATTCACTGAAGAGTTTAAATTCAAGCTGTTTTCTACGAGGAAACCACTCGAAATCCGTCGTGTACGAAATAAGCTCTGTTCACGTGTAGAGCACAATGGATTTGATGAAAGACATTCAGCCTATCACATCATCAGACCAAATACAACATTCATCTTTTGATGAAGACTCTAACAACTTGCACAATGAGGCTATCAAGAACATGCCAAACAATCCAACAGCTCGTTTTACATTCCCAAAGATTGACGTCTCTAACAAAGCGTCACCAAAAATTGACGAATTTGCAAGCTCGAATCCTTTTGCTGGTAAAAACCAAGAAGATTCTTTTGAACTGTCCGCAAGTCACTCAACTATTAGTGAAACTGAAAGTGTTAGTGGAGCACCATCACCTGGGCCGCCCTCAGCACCACCCTCCAGCCTTGGGCGGAGCTTGATCACCATTAAAGAAGCAAGAGACGTGTATGACCTTCAATGTCCGATTTGTAAACTGAATTACAAGAATCCCAAAGTGTTACCATGTCTTCATTCTTTCTGCCATGCTTGCTTGGAAGACACCATCAAGTAAGATTGATTTTCTTCTTTTTTTATTTCGCTACTTCTGACTTAGAGTTTCATAAAGTAAAATTCTTTTGCTACTTGTAAAAAATCTACTGCAAAATTTCTGAAGCCTTTGGATATTCTTAACTTTTTTGAGTCCTTAAGATGTTCTTAATTTCACCGTTTTGTGAGAATTTTTGTGCAATTTCCTAAGAAAATTGAGTGTTAAGAGTCCATACATAAAGCCTTGAAATATTCTTAACTTAATGTTAAATAATGTGTAAGCTCTCAATCTCTGAAAGATTCATGGCTACTAAAAGACTGTTTGATGATTTGATTAAGCGCCTCATTGGGCTTATTCAGCGTCATCAAAACTATTCTCTATCCCAGGAAATATCTAAATGTACTTTTCATCTTTTAGTGAAGTGGAGAGAAGTTTCAACTGTCCAGTTTGTCGTCTTGTTATTCCTATCCCTACCA
This sequence comes from Clytia hemisphaerica, assembly GCF_902728285.1. Classification (NCBI taxonomy): domain Eukaryota; kingdom Metazoa; phylum Cnidaria; class Hydrozoa; order Leptothecata; family Clytiidae; genus Clytia; species Clytia hemisphaerica. The sequence goes on from NW_027103993.1 coordinate 121,970, forward strand.
AAGGTGCTGAAGCTTTCCCACTCAATTCATTCGCTACCAACATGCTCAACATATTAGCCATAGAAAGCCCTCATAACTGTACCAATTGTGAAGATCGTGAACTAGCCTCAGCTCGCTGTTTAGACTGTGTGGAAAATTTATGTGAGAATTGCGTAACAGCGCACGAACGCATCCGTCAAACGAAGTCTCATCGGATTGTTAGTTTTGAAGAATTGCAGAACAATACTGTTGATGAATCTATTAGATGTCCATCGTTCTGTAAAATACACGATCGGGAAGTAAGTATCTTCTAATTATGCACCGAATGGGACTTTCGAATATGTCACTTTATACAGTGGAGTCTCCAAAACTCGAACACGCAACGGGAACGTAAATCTGTTCGAGTTAAGGAAATTTCGAGTTATAGAGTAGGGTTTATCAGGCATTGTTAACTGAAGGCACAAGAAAAACCTGTTCGAGTTAAGGAGACATTCGAGTAGTAGAGGTTCGAGTTTTGGAGACCGTAGTTAAAAAATTGAAACTCACCATTTTCGCGCACATACTTCTCAAGTTTCATAATTTCTCTCTAAACCCTACTAAATTTTTTGGAATCAACTTTCGCAGTTATATATTTTTCTGAAAAATCTTTTCTTTAGTTTTCACTTCATTATTATCTTTATCTTCTACCATCTGACCTATGAAAGAATTAATTTCACACTTATGTTTGAAAACGTCTACTCGATGTTGTGCCTGCCTACTTAACAGTTCTTTCTTTTTTATAAGAACCAATATTAATTTAGTTAGGGCTCAGCTGATCTTGGCTTTAAGAACATTGAGCCTCAAATTGGTTTTATCCTGTTCTTATTTTTATAAGAAAAATTATCCCAACCAAAATAAGAACAATATCAAAGCTCTCATAAAAAATATGAATATAGAGCCTGAACAATTACAGTATCTACAGGCTGAATTAATTTTTGAGCTGCATTTTAAAAAACATGTAACTTTTTTCCTTTGTTTATCTATAGATTCTGAAGTATTTTTGTGAAAGTTGTGATTCAGCTATCTGTAGAGATTGCGCCATCTTTGAACATCGCGAACACAATTATTTGGACCTCAAGGAAGCAGTTAAAAGTCATGGTAAACAATTACTCCAGTTGCTTGGCAACACCAAACAAAAAGTGCCCATCTTGAAGAATGCTTTGGATTCGATTTTACAAGTGGAAAACAATCTTCAACAAAGGTAAAATTACGATAGTAAATACACGTTTTTTTATAAGAATAACCAAAGATTTTGAAGCCTTCAAATGTTCTTAACTTTTTGAGTTTTAAGCCTAAAAATGTTTGTAAGATTGTGCACCATCATAACCTGAGGGATACATAGGAAATGTGTCGGGTGTTTGCAAGCCATATAAGGGTTCCTTTTTTCTCTCCCCCCCCCCCCTAAGTGACAGAGACAGGGTTCTGACATTACGAAATATCAAAAGTCGACTCTTTTACATGGTTCTATATTCTCATAATTTTGAATAAAGTTTTAAAATTCGAAAGATTTTGGATGAATTTTGTAGAAAGTGGGCTCCCACATAAAAGTCGATTTAACTTGTTAGCAGGTATTTCAAATAATTCAATTGCAGAATGCGAGGTTTTCAGGTCTTACTACAGCCAAAAAGGAAAACGGTTTAACTTTAACTCCAAAACCTTTTTTTATTCAAAGGAAGGAGAAGATTGAAGAATCAATCAACCAATCAGTTGACTCACATATTCAACTTTTAGAAGAAAAACGAAAATATCTTTTACAACAAGCACAAGATATGACGTCTGCAAAAGACAATGTAAGATGATTTTGCACAGTTTTTCATTATGTTGCACGTTTTTTTATTACTAAATCTAACTGTGCTTTACTCTACTAAAAGGGTAAAAAGATAATCTCGATCATGTAAGTGCGAAAACTCCGGTGACGGCTTTGGAAAACTTGCAATATACACACCCTCTTCTCACAGACTTGGTAGGATTTTTCAGCCACCAGGGGTAAAAATAACAGACCAAAACTCGATGGGGATTTGGGATAGCAAAATAGCACAATATTTCACAGTAAGGATTTGCTTATCTGGTTATTTTAAGTGGGGGCAAAAATTAGAGTTTCCAGTGGAGAGAGGTCCCAGTGGGTCTGTGAGAAGGGGGTGTCAATATTAGTGCCTTAAAAGAGAAAATACAATTTAGAGCTTTAGAAACTAAAATCTTTCGAGTAAAAGCAAAATTCTAGTTAGAAAAAAAATCCATAACTTCTAACATAACTTCTAAATGTTTTCTGTTTTGTTATCTACCTTAGGTTCTTCAAGAGCAGTTCAAACGTTTGCACTTTGATCTTGATAACGTGGTTAGCAGCTGTGAATTCGTCGATAATATCGTTTTGTATGGTAACGAGGCTGAATTTATGGATGTTAAATATTTCATGTTGTCAAGGTGATTGTTTCTACATAGATAACCCCTTAGCACAAGTGCTGGGACGCCCTTCCTTCTAAAAAGAATAACCGTCTCCAGTGTGAAAAATAGGTGGTGTTTCGGCTATTTAGACTGTACGCTTCACGACGGAACAGATTTCTCCTTGGTTTAAGAGATCATTTGTATTTTATCACAAAGTCTCATTGGCCCCCTGATTTTTCTTGAAAAATACCCCAAAATCTTATCTTATCTTTCCGGAACAGCCCGTAGTCACGACATCAAATTTGACAAATCATTTAATCATAATAACTGAAGTCAGATTTTTCCAGACAGGGGGGTGGGTGATGCGGGGAAAGTGTTGGCTATAAAAGGTGGACGAGTCTTGGCCCAATCTATCATCAGTCAAAAATATTGATCACATGCTTAGAATCTGGAATTTCTGTACTTCCCCTATCTAATTGCTTATCCCGTTAAAAATATTTTGTTTTTTCATTGAAGGTTACATGCACTAAGTGAGCACAAGATGCAACTTGTTCCAGAAGAAAATGATGTTCTTTGTTTTAACCAAAACAATCAGAATCTCATGGTAAATAAGAACGTTTAGGACCCGAAAACTTCTTCTTTGATAGCTATCTACCCGAAGGTAGGAGGGGGTGCCCTCCCCTACCTTCGGGTAGATAGCTATCAAAGGAGGAGTTTTCGGGTCCTTTCTCTCCCTGGATCCTTTTCCTAAGGACAAAGTAGAAAGGCATCAAGTACTATTTTGTATTAAATTTTTTCTCGAGCACTGGCTAATTTCCGCGAAAACGAACAAAATTCGCGAAAAAAAGTTAAACAACACGAATTTTAATAAACTAGACTAACCGTTTTTTTATCGAAATATTCTATAGGAAGAAATGAACTGCTGAAAAGTTTGAACGTCAACTTTTGAGTAAGACTCCTTTTAATTTTAACGTCAAATTTTCTACATTTCATTCATTTTTAGACTGGGACACGAGATTTTGGTATTTTAACAACAAGTCAAGCTTTTGCACCTTTCTGCTTTGCATCGGAACGTAATGAAATACTAATCAAGACAGGATACTTGTCATCTTTTCAAGTAGTTTTGAATAATCGCAAATCAGAAAGGATAACTAACGGTAAGTCAACTAGGATACATAATAAGCAAGACAAATTTCGTAGTAAGGATTCTGTTTTTATTCGACAGTTTAAGTTTTCTCTTTAATCTAACAATCCTCGCATGCTTCCACTGTCAAACTGGTCTTTGTCATACAGTGGGATATTCATGCCTCGAACACGCACGAATTTGTTGTGTCGAAAACACAATTTTGTTCTAGTTAAGGAAATTTCAATTTGGAGAATAAGGTTTATAAGGCATTGTTAACTGAAGGGACCATAAAATTTGTTCGAGTTAAGGAGACATTCGAGTTATAAAGGGTCGAGTTAGAGAAACTCCATTGTACATGTATTAACAGGACTTCTCATAAATTATTTTTAGTGCAACAATTGTCTCGTTTTGAAACCATTACCAAGGTTATTAAATCTCTTGAGGCTTCAAGTGTTACTTTTAGAAATAGAGTAAACTTCTTATGAACTCCTCTGGGAATCAATCACCATAGCAAATATTTTGGAAACGAGGCATCAAGAGTTGCTCGTGACGTAATTTATGAAAAGGTCTATTACCTAATGTCGTAGGAATCGGGTTCGAAATGATAAGCGTCGGATGTAGTCACTGAATCGCAAACCTCTACGAAACCGCAAGTAGTATAAGGAGCACGAATCCGTTAGATGCCAGCAGTCTACGTCGGACCGGTGATTACAAAATGTCTAGATATTGATAAGGGCATTAATGCAATGACTTCAGAGATTTGAGGTTATTCGACCTTCGGTTAATAGTTTAATTTTTTTATGTAAATAATTTATAGGAGGTGACGATGTTTCAGCGGCCATGATAAACACGGAAGGAGAGCGAATTCCTGTTGACGTCATTGATAACCAAAATGGTAGCTATACAATCAAATACAAAGTCAACGCCAAAACAGATCATTTCCTTCAAGTCACGTTACGCGGACGACCTATTCATGGTTCTCCTTTCACCATAAGCGTTTCAACTGGTATTGATTCGCTTAGGATTGGTCCTGTTCTGACGTGGTTTGGATCTAACGGTGTTGAATCGAATGGGAAAATCAATGAAGCGTATGAACCATGGGGTATTTGTTGTAATAGTCGTGATCAGGTGATTGTTACTGACCATAACAATCATAAGATACAGGTAGGGTAAAGTATTTCGCTTTTACATAAGATTACATAAACTTTACACGACATACAATGTACTCTCGCTAATTCGAACTTCTATTATTCGAATCTTTCTATAATTCGAACAAATTCTCAGGCCCCACCAAAGGGAAACCCTCGAAAAATCCTTTCTATAATCCGAATTTTTCTGTTTTCTGTAATTTGAACAAATCGGACAGCTCCAGCTCGAATAAGCAAGGATTAACTGTATACTTTATTTGAAGGGCATGATAACTTCAGGTTGGCAAATTTTACCAAAAACATTAAGATTAGTAGTTATTCAACAATATATCTTAATAAGTTCTTTTTCAAAGCCGGGGGGGGGGCTTTACGTTTATCTGTCTTGTGATGTTAAATTACCCCAAAGAAGATCTTGTTTTTACCATATTTACTTTTGATTTAGATTTTTGATCAAAATGGAAAATTATTACGTCAGTTTGGATCACGTGGCAAAAATGACGGAGAAATTTGGTATCCGACGGGAATCTGCGTCGATAAGAATGACGATATTTTTGTGGCTGATCATGGAAATCATCGGATACAGGTCAGTGTGTAAATTTTAATATTAATTCATTTATTAGCGATTTTTCACTATTCCATGTATTTGCTAACTAAACGCTCGTGGATAATACTCTCAGGAGAAACACACCTTTTTGCATATCATTTACGAAGTATATTTTCTTCATTAGAAAATCTCCTTCATTCTTCGTTTAAGCACTTTGGAGCATACAAGCTGGCCGCGGTGGTGGACACTACATAACACCACCATTAAGTAAAAGTAACCCTTGTAAAAGACCTCGTTTCACTACTATTTTTATTTTATTGTAGGTATTTACACCAGAAGGCAGATTCGTTCGAAAGATAGGAGGTCGAGGTAACATGGATGGTCTGTTCAAAGGTCCTTGTGATATCGCTATCGATCTACAAAATCGTTTAATAGTAGCTGACAGAGATAACCATCGCCTTCAAGTTCTCACTGTTGACGGGAAATTTTTGTTTAATATTGGTTCCTATGGTAACTCAGAGGGAAAATTCGATTCCCCACGTCACGTGACTATTACCAATGGCAACCATATTATTGTCTCGGATTCTAATAATGGTCGCGTTCAAAGATTCGATGAGAATGGACAGCATCTTGGTATCCTTGGTAAGAAAGGATCCAATGCTGGTCAATTTCAATGCCCAGCTGGCCTTTGCACCGATACTGAGGATAATCTTGTAGTAGCCGATTTCAAGAATCTGGATGTTCAGCTCTTTGATAAAATGGGTGTTTTCGTAAAGAAGATCGGTGAAGGAGTGTTTAGTAAACCCACAAGTCTTTGCGTTACAACCTCTGGTAATATATTTGTAGCTGATCGTGGAAATCATAAAATATATCTTTTCTAAATGTAAATTCTTTATCGTTACTGCTTTCAACTACAGTAACGATTGGTTGGTGGGTGGTATTATTGGCATTTATAATTTGGCACTCAGGCTCTCTTAGCTGACTTCATTGTCCAGTTCCTTTTCAACGTAGGGGGTAATTGTGTGGGGGTAATTATCTATGGGTAATTGTCCTAGGGGCAAATGGTCTGAGGGATAATTATCCTGGAGGCCAATTGTCCTGTCACCTTTTTATTTTATTGTTTTTTAAACTGTTGTTGTTTATGTTCTCAAAAATGGAAAATTCGAAAGTATTCTTTTTTTTATTACAAAATGGTATGATTTTTTGTTTAAAGAATAGACTTATATAGGGCGGTTTACGCCCTCTGAACACGTGTTTTCAAAGTGTATATGTGATATAAATTGTTCTTCATTTTTAATGCCTAGCAACTTTGATAAATTGTAATTTTCACAAGTCAGTTTTTATGTTTCATTTATTAATGGACTTTTAACTTTACAGAAGCTTCATGTACACATATTATAGCGTTTATAAAATTTTAAAATGAATAAATATGTTCAGTTTTTGATTGTATCATTTTTGTTGGTATTACTTTGTGCGATTTTTACAATAAACGTCAGGATATGGAATTCCTTAGAAAATTTCAAACAGTTCAAATCAACTGAGTTTTACACGGTCAAAGGAAATCAAACCTACTTCAAAATAAACGAGAAACGTCACGAATCACGTCAAATACTTTTAGCTGTCGGTGTTTTGAATCATTTGTCGTTAAAAAACCGTCGCGACGTTATACGAATGACGTGGTTTAAAGAATGCCAACGGAAAACAAAATTGGTACGGTGTAATTTTTTCACCGATTCCTTTGACGGATTGAATCAAACAGATGTTGATAAAATTCAAGAAGAAAATCGTCAATATAACGATATGCTATTCATGCCAATAAAAGGTATAGTAATATACTAGTGTCGTGTCTTTCTGTATGGTGCACGATAGTACACTGAAATTGTAACAATACTATGATATCTGGAATTTTATGATGTTTTTACAGAAAATTATACAGTTGACGCTCTTTAATTCAATCTTCAAGGGGAATTGGATTTTCGTCGAATAGGGGGGCCTATCGAATTAGAGAACGTCGAATTAGAGAGCGTCAACTGTATCCCTAATCGGTTTAATTGTCTTTGTCATAGAAAGTCTACACTTAGTAGTAAATCTTTCGATCATGACATCATTTTTTTGTTTTCTATTTTTTATTAATTAGGTGGGCATAGATTTGCCGAACGTTTGGTTTGGATGTTACAATGGTATACCGAGAATTACGATTTTCAATATTTCTTACGTGTTGATGATGACTATTTCATTTGTATGGAGCGTTTATTGTATGAACTTCCTTATCGACCGAAGAGCGGATTATATTGGGGCTACACACATTGTACAGATAACGTTATTAGAGTAGATGAAGGTTGGATGTTATTATCACGTGATATAATTGACGAAGCTTTATCAAAGCTTGATACAACGTTACCGTGTCATCCATTTGGTGATCAAGCTGTGGCCCTTTGGATTAAAGAATCGAAGTTAGATATCAACTGGTTTCCTGATAATAACAGAATTGTACATCAAGCAACAGCGTACAATGAGCACCAGTATATGTTCAATGGTTTTTGTAATGTTTACTTAGCGATGCATGGTTCGTATCAATTACAAATGTTGAAATATTGGATTCTACACAGTGATTATAAAGAACCTAAACGGAGATATTTCATTCCTCATATACCGGAATTTACCAGTTTTTGCCAGAAGAATCGAACTTTTGATTTGAATGCATTTTGGCCGCATGTTCGGTATATGCCTAAACGTTGTAAAGATAAACCAGAGTGGAGCATAAGTAAAGCGAAATTTATTGGTCGTGAAGAATATGGACAGGATATGATTTATTAGAAATACTTTTTAGGTTTTACATATTATTACAATGTTTTTCTAGAGTATGTGTCTCAGTATGTGGACACTTTGGGTTTTTTTACCTTTTCTCAGCATCCATTCGTGCTATGTTAGAAATTCATAGGACCGTTGGAAAGATATTTTTAAGTTGAAAAATCTAAAGAATAAATTTTTTTTGAAAAGTTGAATTCTTGGATGAAATGTTACAGCCCTTGGAAGTAGGCCTAAAACGGGCAAAAGTGACCAACTTCAAAGTGCTGTAACTTTTTATTTATTTAAAAAGATATGACAAATCTGAACACAGATGAAATCAACAAGGTTCAAATATTCTAAGAAAATTTCATGTCTAGAAAAAATTTTTAAAAAACCTTAAACCCTTAGACGGTGTATAACTTTCTAACATAGCACGAATGGCTGCTTGAAAAATGTCAAAAACTAACTAAGTGTCCACATACTTTTGAGGCAGACTTTACTTTATGCTGCTTTTATGTGGACGCGACCTGGAATTCCCGAGTTATCTTTCTCCGAGTTATTTGGTGTTTCTTAACTCGGGTTTTATTCATGCCTCTATTTTTTCGCGCGAAATTTCCTGAGTTAAAAACGATAAATGACTGGGAAGCTAAAGAAAGCAAAATAAACCGATTTAAAGGAATGTAAAAGTGAAAAACTGTAAATAACTCGTTTTTTCGCAACTTGGGAATTCCGGGTCGAAAAAACTCGAGTTAAGATTTTACGTAAAATTTTACTTAAGACTTGAAGGGTGGAGGGTTTTCCTAAGCTTACGTAGTGTTTTAAGGCCTTATGTAGAGTTTACTTACGTTCAAAAAGTTTTGAACGGAAGGAAAATAGTCACGTAAGACCCTCTTTTTTCACATGTACGTAAAATCTTACTTTAGACCTTACGAAAAACTTCTTTTGGGAATTTCCCCGCCGCCCTTACGTACAGTTTTTGTCCTGTAAAAGGGTCTTAAGTGACTTTTCCTTCCGTTCAAAATGTTTTGAACGTAAGGCCTTAAAACGCTACGTAAGCTTAGGGAAATTCCCCATTTCTGAAGGTCTTAAGTAAAATTTTACGTAGATGTGAAAAAGCTAACTCGGTTTTTTTTTTTGCCTATAACTTTTCGAATTTCTGATTTTCCTCTAATTTAGTACGATAAAGGTCAAATTTTCCTCTAATTATAGTACGAATAGTAAAAATAAACGAATTTTTTTTGTTTCAAAGACACTTTCTTTTTTAAAAAAACATGAAAAAATAAATACGAAGTCACGTTATCGATAAAGGTAACAGGAGAGCGAAGATTCTCGTTCGATCTTCCACAAGGAGGTATGGAGATACCAGCTGATTTCATTTTCAAAACGGTCAATGCAAAACTTTACAGTCAAATGAGAGAGAAAGTTCTCAAGGAACTGTAAACTTTTGAAGAAAAGAGAAAAGTTGGTCAAAATAAGAGTTTGAAAAAGAAAGAAAATATAAATAAAAAGTACCAAAATGTGTGTTTTTAATTTTTCAACCCCTAATTTACGAATTTAATACGATTTGATATCTCTTTTACTCTAATTATTAGTACGACAATCAACGTCAATTTCCAAGGTATTTTATTTCCTCTTATTATTAGTACGACCCCTTCAAAATAATTATTTTTTCCGGAGGATTAAATTAGAAGAATGACGGTAATTGATAAATTAACTTGAGATTTTACGTGCCTTAATTTAAACGAGAATTTAAAGTTTTCGAGTTATTTACGTTATTTTTTAAAGGATTATAACATATTGTAACATATACTAATGTCCTAGATTGTCACAGCGACATTTCAGTCGGAAAAACATTTAAAGCCTTCAAGCCTATTGATCGCGTGGTCGTAAAGTGAAAGTATCATCGCTCACCTATTTTCTTACTTATTCATGATATGCAACCCCGGGGGGGGGGGGTACTACCCTTGTCGACAGACGGGGGTGCTCCGCTGAGGTTCGAAAAATGGACCCTAAGTGGGACTCGAAATTTGCGAAAAAAGGGACCCTGAATGGGACTGAAATTCCAAAATTTTCTACTTTTTCCCCAAATTTTCCAAAAATAGGCACCCTACGAGGGACTGATTTTTCTATTTTGGTGTTTTTGCGACCCTACCTGGGACTTGTGGAGGTTAAAAAAGGTACCCTGACCAGCGGAGCATCCCCGTAACCCATTTTGCACTAGTACCCCCCCCCCCGGGTATGCAACACTGGAGAGTCTTCTGGGAACTTTTAAAAGAAGACTCTCCAGTGTTGCATATCATGAATTCCGGGTTTAACTCTCAAAAACGTCGATTCGAACCTTTTCCTGATACGGAACGTCGCGAATGCCTGATTCGAATGTTTTTGACGTTCGAATTTCGAATGTTTTTGGCGTTCGAAATCTTGAATATCTATTTCAATAAAGGTTTCTCTTTTCGGAGAGTCATTTTACTGGAACACATGCAAAAATGGGAACGAAAGCATCCACCGAAGGAGGACTTCAAAATATCTGTTCTGAAGGCACGTTCCAGCTGGATATGACGGTCTGTTCTTACCGAACTAAAGAAAAAAGTCTACTGGAAAAAAGTGGTCTGTTCTACTGAAGATTGGGACCAGCTGGAAAAATATTGTCTGTTCTACTGAAGATTGGGTCCAGCTGGAAAAATATGATCTGTTCTACTGAAGATTGGGACCAGCTGGAAAAATATGATCTGTTCTTATGAAAAAATAGTCTGATATCTTATATTTATAAATAATGTGTCTAAGAATTTCCTATCTGTTCTGAGGGATTTTAAAAAAAGTCCTGAATGTGGTTGCCTGGAGTTGCAGCTGAAAATTCTCCATCTGTTCTACAAAACATCTGGAAATTGTCGATCTGTTAGCTGGAAATTAAGTTTCCTGGAATTTAGCGATCTGTTCTTATAAGATTTTGTCAGCCCTGGTAGATAAGAACAGTTAACTCGCGTAAAATCAATCGCCTGGTAATTTCGTATCTGTTCTGAAAGTATTTTTACCTCCTAGCTGGAAAAATATAACTGTTCTGAAGTAAAAATTTCTCGCCTGGAAAACGAGGAACTGTTCTTAATTTCGTGGAAATCCTTCCAGCTGGCAAATCAGAACAGATATTTGCAAATTTTAGGTCGGTGGCTGCTTCTGTGGGAAGTCTTGCAAGGGTCTTATTTCTTGATACAATTTTTGGTTTTACTTTGTCACTTATTTAACTTCTATATTTGAAAGAGAATATGCAAGTTCTGTAAAAATAGCCCGGGGGTACTTAGTCAAAATAGGTTCCAGGACACCCTCGAAAGTCCCTCAAAGCGGTAAAAAAAATCATCAAAAAAAGCAGTCTCTGTAAAGAATAAGAAATCATAGCATGGATCTCCAGGCTCTCTGTAAATGTTCCAAAACCACGGAAATCAAAAATCGATTCTCTTAAAGGGCCATAAATTCTTGAAATTTGGACTAAATTTTGAAAATTTCAGCCAAAATTTTGTGTAAAAAGTCTCTGAACTTTGTTTTAATCGATTTAAAACTTCCTTGTCAATGTTGGAATACTTCTTAAACCTTAAAGTACTTCTTAAATTCAAGGTCCTAGAGTCTATGAGTACATATTCCATTTTGATTTATCATCACTGTATTCAAATACTTTTGTCATTTTAGAATGAAAATACTAAAAGAAAACAGAAAAAATAAATTGGTCAATGCAATCTAGAAGAAAGGATTGCCATACCAAAAGTAGTGAGACCACCAGAATGAAATTAGAACTTTTTTACCAAAAAAGTTGGACATTTAAAAGAATGATGCTCAAATCAATAAACTAACAATCAATCAACAAATGATGTCGTTTTTAGAAGCAAGGGTGTAATAATTTTCAATTTTAGTACTGTTACCTGCTGTTACAACACAAGAAGATATTGAGTTTCGAATGAGGTAGCTTTATATCGGCCAAAACTTAGTCGGCTCTAATTTTAGTCGCCTCGTCAAAATTTAATCACTAAGGGCCGACTAATAATACACCTTTCCCGTAATTCAAACTTCTCAGAAATGGCCCGGGAAAATGTGCGCTCCACTATTGTGTATAAAATTGTTCGGGAGGTAAACGAACGCGTTTTTACCTGCGAGGGGTTAGGGAAAGTGGGTTTTCATCTTCTAACTTTTGATAGCGATCTTCTTTTGGCAGAAGATTTTCAGGGTAGTATAATATCATGAATAGATTGAACATACTAAAATTTGAGGGGAATTTGTTTGACAGAACTTAAGAAAAGCTAAAAAAGCCAACGTTCCCTAGGGAAACGCAGGCAAAAACAGGTTTGTTAACCTCCAGAGCCTAAACGGTGGAGAGCATCAAAATAATGCGCGCGCATTAGTTTTACGAATTACGGGAAAGGTGTATTAAGAGAGACTAAAAATTTGGGCCATTTCTAAATTTACAAGCAGGGAAAATAGGAGAAAGCTTAAAATACTGGAAAATAAGAAAAGCTTAATTATAGCAGAAAACATTTATTTCCAGAGATTCTTTAGTTTTGAGAGAACTCTTGATACCAAAGGAAAAGGATAAACCCGATACATAATTTTCTCCGGGTAGCACATCCCTGTGTCGCAGACCCGCTGGGACCCCAGCCCCGCTGAAAAATTTGACAAAAAGTTCGTCCCCGGTAGGAAAATACCCTAGAATTTCATAGTGGGTATGAAATTCTAGGGTATTTTCCTACCGGGGACGAACTTTTTGGGGAATTGACTTTGATTTCATCATAGTCATCCCCCATTCAAAATTCAATGTTTAAAATTTATACTCCAAAACCATCCCCATTGGATTTTTCTAATCTTTGAACAATAGAATTTTTATCCCCGCTGTGGGAAAAAGTTTCACCGGGGTTGTGATACAGGGGCGTGGTAGTTAACTCTTTTTATTGAAAAATCCAACCTTATTGAACCTAAAGTCAGTTTCTCCTCATTTCATATTGACAGATCGATCATTACCTATACAAACAGCTCACAAACAATTTGGACGAACTTGAGATAAAGATGCATAAAAATGCAAGTAAAGTATTGGTCGGGGTCATCCATGAGGGCCTGTGCACGGAAATCCGATGTATGAAACACCGACAAAAAAATGGAAGAACCCAATATTCACTGGAAGGTAAGAATTATTCCTCTTTTTGATTTTTTTCATTTAGAAATTTGCTATTATAAAAATACCAATCCTGGAAAGATCTAAAATTTCACTCTGTCTCGTATTGCTTGCTACTTAAATAGTGAAAAACCGAGATTTTATTATATCGCGATTATATCGTCGAAAAACCTCCTCTTGAATGAGTGTCATTTATTTTAAAATAAAGCCATTGTCTTCTTTGAAAGAAATTAAAAATGTAATGGATACAATGAAAAAATTTAGGTTGAAATATATAAATTTAAATAAAGAAATCAAGCAGAAATCTCCAGCACCTATTTTGTTGAATTTCATAACACGTGTTTGGCATCTATTTTCCGTAAGCGTAAATTTTTTGAACTCTAACTTTACGGCAAACGCGAACACGTCGGCAACGTCGGACAGGTTTACAACGTAATTCATATCTTGGCTTTTGGTAAGAACCTTTGCTTCCGCTGTATTTGACGGGAATACGTACACGCGAACATTTCCTTGACGAACGGCATCTACGAACGTATCGACATTTTCTCCGGTAGTATGAAGGATCTTCGATTTCTTAATAAGAAAAAATGTATAAGATGTACTCTTTTCGTTAATATTGAGAACAAGAGAAATGGATAAGGTTTTAGTTAGATAAGTAGATAACTTTTAGTTAAGTAGTTTAATAAGCAAATTTAAGAGTCAAAATATAAAAGGAGTAACAAGCCTATTCCACCAGGAAAATGAGAACAAGACTAGAAGCTGTTTTTGAAGCGGCAAAAAAATAGAGCAGCTTGGCCTAAAAAACATATTCTCATATCTTTTATGGCTGGGGATTTAAATTCCCTTGTTTTTAAGTCAGAAAATTCAGTGGGGGTTGGAAAAATAGCATAATATTTTACAGTGAGCGTTTATTTTATTATTTGCAGTGAGGACAAAAACTCAAGTATAGTTTTCCGATATTTTGGCCAATTACAGTATTCCAATGGGAAGGGATCCTAATGTAATGGGTCTGTGAGAAGGTCAAGTGTGTATACCTTCATCGAGTTCATCTTCATCGAGTTCATCATTCATTGGTGAATCTTCCAATGCGTCAAAAACATCTTCTGAAGTGGAAAGGTTATTTTCCTTGTCTACTACTGTTGGTGCACCTGTAAAATGAGATATCCCTTAGTAAATTGAATTTATTAATAAAGTCTACAGTGAGCGTTTTTCCTTAAGAAGATTGGTATTTTAGCAAAACAAAATGAACTGTATACACGTTTTCTTAGAAAAAAATATAAGAACATAAGGCTTCGGTGACAAAAATATATGAACAAATAAAGAACAGGCTTTTTAACAATTCTTTTTAGGAAAATGGACAAAAATAAATACTCACGTAATGGTGAAAAAAAAGAACATTATTTGGATTGAAATTAAAGAAGTTAAGAACATCCTGAGTTTTCAAAAATTTTAGATTGTAAAAAACGTTTAGGTCTGCAAATCTTTTCACTTACATTGTACAACCATGAAGACAGCAGCAAGCAAGAAAGCCAACTTCATCATAGTCATGTTCTGTTTTTTAACGATATTTTTATCTTCAGTTATCTTTACTTCTTCTTTGAATGTGTTATCAGCTTTGAATGATTCCACTTACTTTTCATGGCGCTTTTATACCATTACTGAGCATAAAGTAATGACATTCAAACAACTGGACTCGTGTAAAATTCATGAAAATTAGAGTAAGCTAGCTGCTTGCCAGCCGCCAGCCCACTTTATAAATCTGCGGTTCATATATAATTCATATTTACGGCTCGTATCGTGAGAATAATGACTTACAGCCAATTAAATGTCTGATTATATTCCGTCTAATGACCTTATGGATGTAATTTTCAGAAAACAATTGACAGTCCATGCATTTTCATAGATTGCTTTCGAAATTTCGCACACTAATTTTCACTCATTTTAGAATACTGCAACAACGGGGCTACAATTTTTGACCTCCTAGTTAAATATATCTATGTTACAGGCAGCCTCCGAGAAGATGACTCTTTGGAGCTCAAGCCCCTGTTTTTTCACTTTTTCGTGTCAACGGGTCACCTTCTAAGAGCTTGTAACTACTTCAAGTATTCGACTTTCCCAGTGCACTGTAGCAAAATCAATTTCCAAAACAGTAATTCCTTCGTGCATCGTTTGAAATTTCCCATGTAACAATACTGTTTTTTCAGGAGTATTGATTTTACAACCCTATTTTATTATAGATAGACTTTTCAGTGCTATCCAACCCTCTAAATAAATTTTTAGACCTCTTTTTATCAAATTTTTGTCATCAAATAATTGAAAGGAGCCTTTTTATTTTATTTTGCAGATCATGAAGAATTTCCAGTATCGCGTTCATCAATTGATTAAACAGCCGAAAGACACGAAAGTCAAGAATGTTGATGCATTCAGAAAGAAACTGGAGAATCAACCAGCCTTGGTAAGGATTCTTTTCTGAAAAGTTGACGTAAAGTTGAATAAAGTGATAATAGCTGAAGTTGGTTGTAAAATAAACGGATTGTGATTTAAAGTCTGGTCAATATTGCGTACCACAAGTGAAAGCCCCGCAATTATTGTTGCTGATGACTACTTCTTCACACGCGGTGCTTCTAAATCTTGAGGATTTTATGAGCTAGTGGGGGTAAAAATAACGGACCAAAACTCGATAGGATTTATATTCCCATGTTTTTTTTGGTTGATGATTTTAATTCAATTGTTTTCTAGTCATAGAAATTCAGTGCCGATGAAAAAAATGGTACAATATTTTGCAGTGAGCATTTGCTTTTCTGAATTTTACCAGGGGGAAGGTTTCCTGGTGGGTCTGTTAGAAGGGGGTGTACTAAAGATTTAGAGCTTCAGAGAAAGTGGCATGACATACTGTATCTTCCGTGCTCTATTACGGAAAAGACTAGGTTTTCACTTAAAAGTCGTTGACGGTTATCCAGGTGAAAATAGATGAACCTGAAAGTTTCAACTTTCTTTGTTTTTAGATTTGCTACTGTTTATTATCGTAATCTACACGATGAAAATTTATTTGGCTCTCGACCTGTCGGAGTGATATTGAGCAAGAAACCATTGGAAATGGAATATATTGCATATGATGTGGCATATTGTATTTGGAAAAATGAAAGACTGTTGTTGTGGAGATCATGGCGTGCCAGGGCGCTTGTTGTAAGATTGTTTTAGTTTTTCAAATGCTTTCTTATTTATAAATGTTGTCTTTGGCTGACAGAAGGGTGATGATTTCTTTTAGATTATTTTTTGTTTATGAAAATTTCAATCAAGGACCTATAAAGCAGTAGCTGGCTTTGGTTCGAAAGTAGCAAGCTCATGCAGAGGTTCCATGGCTTATACTGTGAAGACCTACCTTTACTTACCGTAACTATCAAAGATTCGTAAATTTCGTATGTTGAAAACCTTAGGATCGGGGGGAATGAGAATGAAAAAACTAATTCTTTTGGTTTATGTGATCTTAGTGGCAATATTCAGACTAATGAAAGGTTTTTTTAGATTTTCATCCAATTCTATTGGGTTCATTCTTCGGCATGAATGTAATGAAGATGTCTCAACGACCACAAATGGTGGATCTTAAATCTATTGCCAGAATTAGGGGATTGCAATGGCAGAACCTCGTCTATATTTTATTCTACACAAAGATATGAAATGTGTATGTATGATCCCAGGAAACACGTTCAAATACCTATAATTTAGAAAATGTTCAAACCTTTGATGTTCGATCCTTTTCCAACGATACGTCCTATTGCTTTACCGTCGCTGGTAGACCGGACTCTAGGTTGTTGTATATAACAAAAAACTTTGTTCAATCTATCGTTCAATGTCGTATCGTTGTTGATAAATCTCTTATGTAGTTAGTTTATGCGTCTGTGACGTTATGTGTTTTTGTTTGTCAGTTTATGTCTATCTTTCTTGTGATGCCGACTTTTAGCGCTACACCCAATCAGATTCTTTATTTCATTTCGAATATGTAAGCTACTTTTCGGATCTTTTCCAGGTGATTGCTGATGTGATTATAACACATTTGGCACAATTGAAGTGCCGGCTTTTGTATCGTAGACTTTTAGTTACACGGTCTTATCCCGTTGAAGTCCCTTTGCATGTTTTCCCAAAGGAAAAAAAGCTTTCAGAACTACCTTCGATCGAATGCGAGGGAGACAGGATACGGCTTATATCCCACCTCCACGTGATTTCTTTTGACCAATGAAATCACGAGAATCTTACTGATGCGGGATAATATCAGTTACACGGTCTTCTCGAGATGAGATACGGGATATACAGAGTCAGTAAAAAAACGTATTGGTGCCGAGGCTTACCGAGTCCCAATACTGTTTTTACTGATTCCTGTATATCCCGTATCCCACCTCGAGACGATCATGCAACGGATTTATCCCGTTGAAGTCCCTTTGCATGTTTTTCAAAAGCACAAAAAACTTTCAGAACTCTCCAAGCAGATACTTACATTAAAGAACGAACTGTAAAAGTGGGATCTGTGAAAGTGACATTTTATAGCATTGCAATTGAAAGTCTTGCTCAATACATATAAACTCAAGAAAAGTAAAAGTCAAAATAACTTTTTATGGACTTGTTTTTTTTTTGACTGTATCAAAATCGTTATTTTTCACCTCCATCACTAATTGTAAGATAGCCATGAAACTTTTAAAGCTAGAAAGACGTCATTTGCAGAGTAGTTTAAGATAAGATTGGTTCTTCCATTTTTGAAGTATAGAGATGTTTAGCATTAATAGGCTTACTTCAATATTGGTCTAAAGTTAGGAGTAGTAAATGATTCGATTTAGTCCCTCCAAGCAAAGATACAAAAAGTCATCTCAATTTTTTAGATGTTGCAGTTCAAATATGAACTTAAAACTTTTGATATGGGTGCTTTTAGGCCTTAGCCGAAAAAATTCGGAAATTCAAGAGTATTTGATGATTTGAGGGGTCATTTTCGATTTCTTAGAAAATGACATTTTCTCCATTAGCTTTATTTACTCTTATAATTTTGGGGGTTTTGCTTGCGGTTTGTCTTTTGAATACACTATAAAACATTTTTACGGCAAAAAAACTCTTTTGAAGAGTGCCAGAGGATTAATTATAGTCCTGTTATTTTCGTACAGAAAATATGTTCTTAGTAAAGCTTTGGACTAATTTATCATATTTTACTCCGAAATACTCTGGGAAAAAACATTCAAAAACTTTCTAATAAGTCTATTAAGTAAATTTTTTACTGATTCAACAGCGAAAAATGAGTGCCCGATGATTAAAATGGTCCTTTTTGACAAGACCTAGTTTTTCCGTGACTACTCCCTTAATCTCATCCAAAACTCTTTAGCAATTATGAAGATAGTTAACTATAATCGACATTTTAAGAGCACAGTAGCATATCACGGAGATTTTGGGAGTAATCCTTGATTTTCTGGTCCTCCCTTTTCTTTAAAAAAATATCACTGAAAATAAGCAAATAACGGCAAACCTTGCGAAAAGATAATACGCATACGCATGAATATTTTCGTTGAAATTTAAATTTGCCCCATTAAAAACTTGTGATTACAATAATATGTTATCTAAATATAATAATGTCCCCTTCTTCAATATCATATGAGTGAAAAATGATTTAACATGGTCTCTAAACTCAACCGCCACCAAAATAATCTCTGACCTACAAAATGTTTCACATTCCTTTCCCACCGGCATACAGGAAAACTGGGAGGCGGGAGGCGGGAGGCTGAACCGGGAGCCGGGAGTCGGGAGGCTGAAATCGAAAGTGGGAGGCGGGAGGCTGAAAACGAAAGTGGGAGGCGGGAGGCTAAAATCGAAAGTGGGAGGCGGGAGGCGGGAGGCTGAAAACGAAAATGGGAGGCGGGAGGCTAAAATCGAAAGTGGGAGGCGGGAGGCTGAAATCGACAGTGGGAGGCGGGAGGCTAAAATCGAAAGTGGGAGGCGGGAGGCTAAAATCGAAAGTGGGAGGCGGGAGGCTCAAAACGAAAGTGGGAGGCGGGAGGCTGAAAACAAAAGTGGGAGGCGGGAGGCTCAAAACAAAAGTGAGAGGCTCAATTATAAGGCCACGCACAAACGTTTTTGGTCAAGGGATAGGTAACAAAGAGCTGAGAAAAATCAGATCATTTATTTTTTATAAACACACACAATCCATCAAAAAAAATATTTCAAATAGTATGTTATCATCCATTTCCGTTCAAAAAAAGTGTTTCCCCGATATTTCGGCAAAACATTCCCTAACGGATTTCTAGAACCTAGCATCGCTTATGGCTAGCGCTATAAGCAAGTATCAGTTGTTATTCTGATCGGAATACTCTCAAATGATTACGCCAGTATCGACAAAATAACAATGAAAATCCTGCCTATTGTTTGTATGCGCGAATGAAAATGTTTTACGCAATTACATTACGTCATTTTTTATTACTTTTTATGGTAATATAAAAACACTAGCCGGTACCCGGCGTCGCACGCCGGTTAAGCTGTAGCTGAACGCACTAAAAGTCCTTTGGATGTTGAAGCTGAGCTGGCTTAAAAAGCGATCAAATAAAAAAAGAAGAAATCTCTACAACGTTTAACTCTAACCTTCCACGGGTGTCTTATCTTTTAACCATATTTGGATCGTGTACTGCCTCCCCCCCCGTGACATAATTTTTTGTTTAAGTCAAAAGTTATAAAAAAGTATCGTTTACTGTATCGCTTCACTCGCGTTAAATATGCCGTCCAGTTTAAATGACAATTTTTCAGGAAAAAGTGGGAAGGTCACAAAGAATAGTGCAATAACTCTTTGTTTTTTATCAGATCGAGAAAAAAATAAGACAATTTAAAGTTGCTTTTTTAATCCCTTGGCATAATTTTTCGAATTTAAACATACAAAATGACAGACTAAACGACGACTTGAATATTTTTATAAGAAGAAAGAAGTGAACTAATTTTTTCTTATGCTTGATATCGTCCTTTGAATGCTGTTGTTGTCCACAACCTTTTTGATTTTTATGTTTTGATTTACTTTTGAAATATTCTTTTCTATGAAATGAAATTGTTTTGTTTTGAAAAGAATTCGAATGTCATTTATAAATACGATCGTTAAATACATTCGAAAACATTTAAAACAAAAGAATAGAGAAAAAGACAACTCTGGGCAAAAATTAAAATTACTAAAATGTAGATGGGCCTTAAATTTCAAAACAAAGGCTGAATAAAGTCCAAACCAAGCTCTATCCGATCTTTTGCAAATGGCGCGAATCCAATGGAACAAATTTGTGGAGCAAGAGACTAAAAGTCATAATTTTAAAACACAAACAAAGCGAAAACGAAAGTGACACACAGACACACAAAGCACCGCTATTAATATATAGATTTGCTATCACTTATCAGATTCGAATAATTAGCTCAGTCGGTAGAGCATTAGACTCAAGGTCTCATAGTCCAGGGTTCGATTCCCCCACCCGTATTTTTTTTTCTTTTCTAAACTAATCTATCCACAGGGATCAAAATTATTTCAGACCTAATCAAAAATATTGATTTTTCAAGCACGGAGGTCGAGAAATTTATCTTTTTAAATAGCAGATCTTGTTGTTGTCCTTTAATCTTTTGATACTTTTGATACAATTTTCATCCAAAATCTGTCTTTGAATCATAAAGTTCCAATACACTTTCCTCGAGATATACATGGGGGGGATATTGGCAAAAAGGGGTACGGATGCTCCGGGGGGGGGGGGTACTAGGTTTGCGAGGTGACAGGTATGTCCGAGGCAAAAATCGAAAATCGCCCCTTTGAGAGACAAAATTTTGATGATTTTGGGACCTTTGAGAGATTTTTTCCCTAAATTTAGTTTAAAAGTCTGTACTAGACGGACACGTTCCTCCGCCTACTTTGAAGTGTTAAAAATTGGTTGGCTAGTCAGACAGGCTAATAACGTTTTTTCTGAAACAAATATTCTTTTGACACTTTTTGCCGGACAAAATCGGTTCGGAAAAACTGGAGCAACCTTCGATTGCCTTATCGGACTTTTTAGCTGTTGGACTAGAACATGTCCCTTACCAAAACTCAGTATACTTTAAGTATATTCTATATTGTACTGCAAGTATACTTTCAGAGGTACTAAAAGTATACTTTCAGTATATATTGTGATGTTATAGAAAGTATACTTAAAGTACTAAATTTTTGGAACAATATTCCATATACTTTAAGTATACTGCATGGAAATATACTTCAAATATACTGCAAAAAAGTATAAATAAAGTATACTTTTATACAAATTGCTAGTATTAACCACATGGCCGCACTTAAAACACATTCTTCAATGAAATTTAAAAAGTTCATGCCTATAAAGCTTATGAATTTGAAGAAGTTTTAAAACCAAACTCCTATTAATCTGGTAACATTGAAGGTAAAGTAACTGTCAGTAACATTGAAAGTAAATAATCTTAAACGCTCTTAACACTTAAGCAGATAAAGAAAATCCGTATCCACTCACATCAGGTTTAACTTAAACTACCTTAACTCATCATGCTGTCACAGACTAGTATAATCACAAACAAGATTCATTACATTCACATAGTGCACCATTAGTGGTCCATTAGTTTTGAATAATATACAGGTAATCTATATACTTACATAAGCAAGGTCGCTGTACATCATCCATTAAACCTTTGCTAATTGTTAGCAAACACTTCATCTTCAAATTTAAAAATGTTTAAAATTTCAACTGTTCAAAAAATGGTAAAACAAAGTTCTCTCACAACACCTACACACATTGATGTTCTGATGTTATGGGAGAATTTTTTCATGTGTTTCAAAGTTTTTATGAAATTCACTTCTTTTTAGAAAAATCTTTCATGCATGAAAATTAACAAAGGAAAAATGATTTCAAAACAAATAAGAATTTTCCCTCTCCAAGGGCAGTATACTTAAAGTATACTTTTTGATCTAATGCACCCAATTATTTTTCTTTTTATCTTTTTTTTCAAAAACAAGTACAGTAAAGTATAAAAACAGTATACTTTTCTTATACTTTCTGCTCGCAGTATAAATGCAGTACAAATTTTTTTAATTTGAGTGATGCTTTGATTTTGATAAGTATACTTAGAGTATACTTTAATCCTTAAATTTGAGCAAAAGTATGAATGCAGTATACTTTCTATATACTGAAAGTATACTTTTCTAGTTAATATTTTGGTAAGACTTTTGAAGACTCCTCCCCCCAGTTTGTGAAATCATCATTCTGAGCAGTTTTCCAAGAGAAAAATAAATAAAATCTGTATTTCCAATTAAATAAGACAGGCTATGAATTTTCCCATAGGAAATTGATTTTCTGTGTGTTTCTCAAGGGAATTATAATCTTCTATTTCAAAAAGAAAAATTCAACTAATGATTGCTCAAGGAATTTCAGTTATTTTGTATTTTTTGCAAGGGAAATCCACAGGGATCAAAATTATTTCAGACCTAATCAAAACATATGATTTTTCAAGCACGGAGGTCGAGAAATTTATCTTTTTAAATAGCAGATCTTGTTGTGTCCTTTAATCTTTTGATACTTTTGATACAATTTTCATCCAAAATTGTCTTTGAATCACAAAGTTCCAATACACTTTCCTCGAGATATACATGGGGGGGATATTGGCAAAAAGGGGTTACGGATGCTCCGGGGGGGGGGGGTACTAGGTTTGCGATGGTGACAGGTATGTCCGAGGCAAAAATCGAAAATCGCCCTTTGAGAGACAAAATTTGATGATTTGGGGACCTTTGAAGAGATTTTTTCCCTAATTTAGTTTAAAAGTCTGTACTAGACGGACACGATCCTCCGCCTACTTTGAAGTGTTAAAAATTGGTTGGCTAGTCAGACAGGCTAATAACGTTTTTTTGAAACAAATATTCTTTTGACACTTTTTGCCGGACAAATCGGTTCGGAAAACTGGGCAACCTTCGATTGCCTTATCGGACTTTTTAGCTGTTGGACTAGAAACATGCGGATGCATGACTTTTGAAGACTCCTCCCCCAGTTTGTGAATCATCATTCTGAGCAGTTTTTTCCAAGAGAAAAATAAATAAAATCTTGTATTTCCAATTAAAATAAGACAGGCTATGAATTTTCCCATAGGAAATTGATTTTCTGTGTGTTCTCAAGGGAATAATAATCTTCTTTTTCAAAAGAAAAATTCAACTAATGATTGCTCAAGAATTTCAGTTATTTGTATTTTTTGCAAGGGAAATACCTTTTCTTTCAAAAGAAAATCAATAAAGTGCTGTGATTTTCCTTGGAGAATACGACAGAAATGATTTCCTTTGGAAATAGCATAGGGAAATTATTTTCCTTGAAAAACGTGAAATTGATTTTCCCTGGGAAAGAACGGAAAAGGAGTTTCCTTGAAAATACGCAACAACTTCCTCAGAAGTGATTTTCCTTGGAAAATACGATCTAGTGATCTCCGGAAAATACGCAATACTATTTTCCTTGGAAAATACGCAACAACTAATTTTCCTTGGAAAATACGCAAAACTATTTTCCTCAGAAAAACGGACCAGTGATTTCCTTGGAAAATGGTCTAGTGATCTTCCTTGGAAAATACGCAATAACTAAATTTTTTGGAAAATACGCAACAACTAATTTTCCTTGGAAATACGCAACAACTATTTTCCTCAGAAATACGGAACCAGTGATTTTCCTTGGAAAATACAGTCTAGTGATCTTCCTTGGAAAATACGCAATAACTAAATTTCCTTGGAAAATACGCGATAACTAATTTTCCTCGGAAAATAAGGGACAACTAGTTTTCCTTGAATTAATTATTTTAATCTTCTTATCTTCTAATCTTTCTTATCCTTTCAGGCTGACCTTCCAGCACAGCTGGTTTATTTCCTTTAATCCTAGGAAGCGTTTCTCTTTATAAAAATAATTTTACATAAAAAATAGCATGCTTTTTTTCGAAACTGCTGATGCAAGATTTAATTACAAAAAAAATATAACATGATAGTTTTCGAGTTATATATATTTAGTGCAATCGGCTCTTGCATTTTGGAAATAATCTAAAATCATTTTTAAGAAGTCAATACCTTGACAGGGTTAAAATTATACAAGTCATGGCAAAATAAAGGTCTCATGATAATCATTGTTCAACTTCTCTTGCACATCAGCTGCGTGGCCGAGTGGATAAGTCGATGAAACGGCAACTTAAGGGTAATGATTATAGAGAGTTTGAATCCTATACGGATGCGACGAAAATTGTGTTATTTTTGTCTGTTTTGTCACATTGATCAAACTTTTTCTGGTTTATGAGCTCTTATTGATTATTTTGAAAATTTCCGTTAAAATTTTAAGAAACAAAAATTGGGGGGGGGGGGGCAGTCAGGCAAATTGACCGACGCCGCGACGGGTTCTGCAGCGGTTTAGGCTATCTTGATATTCCGATGGCGTATTGGCGGCCGCCCACGCTAAAGCTCTAAAGGAGCGGACCAATATAAAATATGCCGGACCTTTAGAGCAAAGCGTGTCGTAGCATATTTCCACATCTGGTACCAGATAACGGTTAAGGGTATGTTTTCCAATTTATCAGAAATGCACTGTATGGGTGGACTTTTGATAAATGCACTGTAGGTGCGATTCTAAAAGCCAATTTTTTTGCCGCACATACTGTCAAATGGTAACCCCCCCCTCAGCTCAGCTCAATGCAGTTTGATTCAAGTACAGTATTTCAAAATGAATCAGGTTGATTAGCGGGTGGAGAGTCAAGAGTCAAGAGTTATGACTTTCCCTTGTCTTGAAAATCTAATGGGTTCCAAAACTTTCAACTAAAAAAATGCTAAAAAATCGGCTTTCGTCTTTTTTTATTATATCTTATAAACACTTTTTTCAGAACCACGATGAAAAGAAAAGCAAAACTGACTGAATATACTGCCAAAAAAGTGATTGACAGGTCTAGAAAATGATTGACAGGCCCGGGTTAGATATTTCCGTGAGCAATCTCGTTATATTTATCAAAAAGTAATATACTTGTGGAAAGCCCAATTATTCTACTTTTTCGAATGCTGTGTCATGGAATTTTTTTTTAACAATAAATGAAACGGGGTTTCCTCTGATGTAAAACAAACCAACCTCGAGTCCTATCCTGAAAAATTGACATTGAGCGTAGAAAAAAGACAAATGAAAGTATTTTCCTTTTTAATTCATATTTCCAATAATTAAAGACTAACTTGAAAACACCAAGAGTGAAATGTAGCTAAATGATTAGAACGCCTTGCGACTTAGAATTTTTTTTCAAAACTGAAAATTTGACCCCGGCTTGAACTACCAAAGCCTCTTGTCAATGATTCTGAGCTCGGTACGCTAGCTATGTACTATAGAGCCGATACGAAAACGCGTAATTCAAAAATCCTTATAAAAAACACTACTGCATATACGGGTGAACTGACCTTGGACCTCATGGGCTAGGCTAACTGTTTAGATCAATTACATACTCCAGGCTCCGTAAGGATCCTTATTATAATTGAAAAGGCGTATACTAACAAACGATACGGAACTCGTGAGAGTGCTTTTTAAACCGTTGTCTTTGTTTATCTTCACAAGATTTTGTTTATCTTTGCAACTTGGTTCTCGCCTTTCGTCTATTCGTTTTCAGCCTATATCACCTTCGATTTCAGCCTCCCGACTCCCACCTCCCGCCTCCCAGCTTTCGTTTTCAGCTCAGCCCGCCTCCCCACTTTTCGTTTTGAGCCTCCCGCCTCCCCTTTCATTTCAGGCTCCTGCTCCCACTTTCGTTTTTCAGCCTCCCGCCTCCCACTTTCAATTTCAGCCTCCCGGCTCCCACTTTCGTTTTCAGCCTCCCGCCCTCCCACTTTCAACTTCAGCCTCCCGCCTCCCACTTTCGTTTTCAGCCTCCCGCCTCCCGCCTCCCGCCTCCCACTTTCGATTTCAGCCTCCCGACTCCCGGCTCCCGGTCTATCAGGGGGGATCGGGTTCAATAATCCGAAATGATAAGCCGTCGTCGAACATAGAGGTCGTCGTCGCCGCGCATAGAGGCCGTGGTCGGACATAGAGGTCGTCGCCGGACATAGAGGTCGTGGTCGGACATAGAAGTCGTCGTCGAACATAGAGGTCTTGGCCCAATTTTTTTCGGTCTTTATTTTATAAGTTCTGGTCTGGAAATTTGACAACACAGTCTTCAAAATAACACCTTATCGTATTTGTGTATAGCAAAGTCACGGCAGAACGTCGTCTTCTTCGATAACATAGAGGTCTTGGCCGGACATAGAGGTCTTGGTCGTCGTCGAACATAGAGGTCTTGGCCGGACATAGAGGTCGTCGTCGAACATAGAGGTCTTGGCCGGACATAGAGGTCGTCGTCGAACATAGAGGTCTTGGCCGGACATAGAGTTCTTGGCCGGACATAGAGGTCGTCGTCGAACATAGAGTTCTTGGCCGGACATAGAGGTCTTGGCCGGACATAGAGGTCGTCGTCGAACATAGAGGTCTTGGCCGGACATAGAGGTCGTCGTCTCAGGACTGAAAATTACTTTTGAAAATTAAAACTTATTAAAAGGTACAATAGTTTCGGAAAATTTTACAAACTGGTCCGTTTAGTACTAAATATCACCTAGAACCGTTTTTCGGTATATTTTGCCTTAATTTAAATTTAAACTGAATTTCCAGGGTGCTTTCCTATTTCAACAAATAGGAAATAGGTGGGTGAACTAAAATTTTGTAAATCAACTTATTGGTAAGCCCAGGAAAAACAGCGGATTGATCTAGAAAAATACTTGCGATGCACATTTTTTATAAGCAACCGAGTTGCTAAGGGCTCAGGCCTCAAAATGGCCCAAAAAAATTAAGCAATTTGCTTAGCAATCCTGACGCCTCAAATCCAAATTAGCAACTTTTTTTCCTCAGCAATAAAAAAAACTCGGGCACAATTTTAGAAGAGAGCCCCTTGCAAACATTCGAAAGATGCCTTTACTGTCCATTTAAATTGAAAAATTGTCGAAAAATTCAAAATTGTGCTTAAAGGGCTCTGACCATAGTCGGAAAATTGATTTTAGTATCTGAACATGAAAGTTATGTTTTAGATTCTTTAACACTTTTAACAAAGAATTGCCTTTATAAATTGCTTTTTAATCAAATCCCTTAAGAGTAATTAAGAACTTAATTGCAAAAATGACGTTATGAACTTTAAAAAGACGTTAATAATATGTTGCATCACCTTCTTTTATAAAAAGTGCTAAGTTTTAATGGGTAATTAACCTTTTTGTTTAGAAGTTTTTTCAAACTGTCCGCAAAGAATTGAACTATTTTAAATTTTGCGGAAAATTTTTCTAAAAAGATGTGTCAAAAGTTATGACTGTTTTTTTAAGCAAAATCCAGATGAAAAATTGATGAAAATCCACTATTTTGAAGATTTTGAGACAAAGAAGCATTTACCAAAATTTTCCGCAAAAATTTTTATTGTTCGGTAAAAGATACACCATCTACTGCGAAAAATTTTTCAAAATGTTTTTTCTTCGCCGAAACTAAGCTCTTCAAAGTTGAAATACTCTTCCTCGCAAAAGTCTTCATTTTCTTCTTCATCACATTTTTTCAATGTAATTTTTGAATTTTCAGATTCAGGCATAGTTTGTCTAACAGAAAATGTATAACATGCCATAGTTTTGTTGGTTACATCAGTCAGAAAACACATTTTAAACACGGCAATTATGAAAAATTCACTATGGTCAGAGCCCTTAAGTTTGAAAATCTTTTGCCCTCCTGGATTTCGAAAAATCCTTAGCGAAAAATGGAATTGCTTTTTAAAAAATTTGTAGACTAGGAGCTATTGACGCAAACGCCATTTTGACCAAAATTTCAAAATAACAAAAAAACTTTTTAGAGTTGAAAACGAAGTAGCCAAGCAAGCTCGACGCTCGCTTGCTTCTTACTTCGCGCTCGATGGCAATTTCAAGACATCGAGTAAGAAGCATTAGCGAGCGTCGAGCTTGCTTGGCTAAAAACGAAGCGAAGAACCAACAGAAATGCCTACAATGACTTATATTGAAAAAAAATCATCACCCCATGCCATTCATTGATCATTGATTAATTTCCAAAACATCTGAAATCTTCCAGACGACTTTAGAGTCTGGCTGGGCAGAATAAAAATCAGAATGGCCACTTATCTGTGTCATCCAGTCTATCAAAAAGCTCTAAGTGACCTCCAGGCTAATGATCCCGTTGTTCGACGGCGACTTCTATGTCTATGTTCGACGACGACCTCTATGTCCGGCCAAGACCTCTATGTCCGGCCAAGAACTCTATGTTCGACGACGACCTCTATGTCCGGCCAAGACCTCTATGTCCGACGACCTCTATGTCTGGCCAAGACCTCTATGTCCGGCCAAGACCTCTATGTTCGACGACGACCTCTATGTCCGGCCAAGACCTCTATGTTCGACGACGACCTCTATGTCCGGCCAAGACCTCTATGTTCGACGACGACCTCTATGTCCGGCCAAGACCTTGTTATCGAAGAAGACGACGTTCTGCCGTGACTTTGCTATACACAAATACGATAAGGTGTTATTTTGAAGACTGTGTTGTCAAATTTCCAGACCAGAACTTATAAAATAAAGACCGAAAAAAATTGGGCCAAGACCTCTATGTTCGACGACGACTTCTATGTCCGACCACGACCTCTATGTCCGGCGACGACCTCTATGTCCGACCACGGCCTCTATGCGCGGCGACGACGACCTCTATGTTCGACGACGGCTTATCATTTCGGATTATTGAACCCGATCCCCCCTGATACCGGTCCAGCCTCCCGCCTCCCGGCTCCCAGTTTTCCTGTATGCCGATCAAAGTGCAAAAATAAAATCAAAACAATTTTGGAGCCAAAAGGGTGAAGACGGTCTGAAGAGCAAAAAGAAAAAAAGGTAAGTAACACAATCTTCACGTAATAAAATTTCTTAAAATCCTTTTTTTGTCAACTGGAGCTATATATCTTTTGATCGGATGAATCCTTTTTTCTTCCACAAACATGGAGCTTTATTGTTGCAAATACACCCATGGAAAGTTTTGGCGAGGCTCGATCGAATTTTGTGCTTGTATTTATTGATCCTACTAGCTAGGCTTTTACGAAATTTTATTTTATTTTTTGTGCAATATTCGTTTTAAATCTTTTATTATATTATTTTTTTCAGCTTCGACATTAACGAGAATCTAACCCAACATCATGTGAGCCCATGTCACTGTCGCTGTAAATCCCACCATCACATTTTCTAAACGTTTGTTTAAAGTATGGCCAGAACAAAATCGACTCTCTGCTGAGGTAAGAATTGAATATACTGTATCTTTGCCCAATTTGTTTTTTTTTTCTGGAAAACTTTGAAGAGCTGGATCAAAAGTAAAGAATTTTTCAAATTTTCTAAATGACATTTCGATGAAGTAATAGGCCTAAAAACCAGTTTTGTGATCTTTATCTCACTTCTCTTGAATTTTTTAGCACGCAACTATCCAGCTTTCATGTTAGCACGCAACTATCCAGTTCATTAAAGTTTTGTGCCACCGTCACCAACAAACGTCTATTCAATTTTCAACTCTTGGACACGGACGTTTGTTTGACAATCTGGTTTACAGTCGTACTTACATAAACAGCTAGACTTTGTCGTGAATCATCATCATTGTCATGAACAAACTGGACACGTACAATACATCTCTTGTACGTTTCGATATCAAAGAACTATTATATACATAATATAATGGATATTTGTTAGAAAAATATCTAGAAATCCTATTGGGTATAATATATCTTTTAGATTGAAATTCTTGAGTATTTTTATTCTCTTCTTCTCTTAATTATTGTTAGGTTTTGTTTCGGCAATTTAGGCCTTTTGAAAATTACAGACCTTCAAAAACGAGTACTAAACATAGTTTCTTTTAGGCACTAATATGGTCTAATTTTGAACAAGACCCCAAACGTTCTGCGATAACGGACTTTTTTCGAAAGGTCTCGTTTAAAATAAGACCTTTTAGGTATGATAGAATCAGAACCCTTGAAGTCTCTTTCGGGATCTAGAATAGTCTCTATTGGGCGCGCTAAAGGTCTGATTTAGAACAAGACCCTAAACGTTCTGCGATAACGGACTTTTTTCGAAAGGTCTCGTTTAAAATAAGACCTTTTAGGTATGATAGAATCAGAACCCTTGAAGTCTCTTTCGGGATCTAGAATAGTCTCTATTGGGCGCGATAAAGGTCTTATTAAAATCAAGACCTTAAGGTCTGATTTAGAACAAGACCCAAAACGTTCTGCGATAACGGATCGTTACCTGATACACCCAAAAGGTCTTAATAAAGACCTTTAAAACTGAGAGTGCAGGTTTGCAATAGGAAATGATATCTTCTCTTAACTGTTTGGCCACAGAGACAACATTTGATTCAAGGTCCAGCGATGGCATCAACTTTTTATCAAAAATGCATTTGCTGAAAACAACTTCGGGGCATTTTTGACCAGGCTGTACAAATATAAGTTTGTCAGGAAATTCCTTCAAAATTTTTTTCCTTAAGCCTAGCGTGAGCTTTTCTATCGTCGGAGTTGTCACCATAGATGGATTGTAAAATTTTCATAGAAACAACTTTACTTTCTGCGATTAAGTTTCGTTCAATGTAGAGCTTCAGTGATGTGAAATCTGTTTTCGAAATTTCGTTTTTGTCTATTCGAGATGATTGCTAAAAAATGAAAGAAATTTGCAATCAAAACATTACTAAAAATCCACTCTAATCCTTAAGGTTTCATATTTGGCTTCACTACTCAACAAGAAAACTATCTGGTACTCTAAAAAACGGCCGTTTAAAAGGAAATTGAATTTTGATTGATGAGAAATGTTTACCTGGCTTGCAATATTTCTTTCGTTATTGTCTCTGGTTACTTCACCGAATCCTTTCAGGAATTTTTTACGACAATGATCATGCATCTTGAATTCTCGAGCAACTAAATCAAGTAAATGGATTTCGTAGTACAGATCTTCGCTCTTTGCTTTTGCAGCTGCCTTTATCGATTCAGCACACTGTTGAGTTTTAATTTTGAAAGGAAAGACATGCTCTCCTTGGTATTTGACTCGGTAACGTTTACAATCTTGACATTCAGGTGGATAAACCCAACCAGGTGGTTTTGGTTCTTCTTCTATACTTGATTTTCGTTTAGATTTGCGTTGTGGTGCCTCAGGATTATCTTTTTGTTTACTCGATTGGCCACTTAAGATCATTGTAAACTTTTTATAGCAAGGTTCTGAATGCATAAAGTGATTTTCATTGAAAAATTCTGGCACGCCATTGCATTGTTCCATATGATTTTCATAATGGGCACCACCAAGTTTCTGACGTTTCTCCTTTGCCTCTAAAATACGCTTCCGGTTAATCTCACTTAGAGCTTTAGGGACTGAATATTTTGGATATCCATTGTAATGTATGATACACTTTTTCATTTTGTCATTTCATTTTAATTTTTCTTCTTAAAAGAGAAAAAAAAACATGAAATTTTATCAACATTATCTAAGTTTTCTACATTATGTAAACCATGAAAATATTTTCTCCAAGTCTAATTCTAAAACACCCATTAAGCTATATAGCAAGCAATGAACAATTTTGATTGCAACTTAGTCTTTGATAACTTAAACAGAGATTCTTTTAACAAAAATGTTACAAAATTTACATTACAAACGTTTTGAATAACTGAAAACACTCTCTAGATTGGATTGAAAATCCAACGTAACACATTGTGTAATGAGATAAATTGGTCACAAGGGGTTTCTAAATCTATAAAGGTCATATTTTTCTTTCGATTAATCTGACTACAACCAAATTTGATCCTAATTCGTATAATTCAATGATTTGTGTGAACCGCGCTGTCATTAAAGTCTCTTTGGTAGTCTTTAATTTTGAAAAAAAGTGATTCTTTAGTAAAAATTTAATATTTTTAGACATTTTACCCCCGGTTTTGAGATATTTTGAAACTTTCTAACCTAGAAACAAATAATTTTATTAGTTTAAAGGCTTTTTATTGGGAATTTTAATAGTTGGAGACTGTTTGAGGGGTAAATCGCGAGACATAAGCTCAAAAAATTGAATTTTGGTCAAAAAATGAGTATTTTTGCAATTTTTACCCCCTGAAGATAAAAAATTAAGCCCCCAGGGGATAGTAAATCCTGATATTAGGATGAGAGCAATCAGGATCTATCACCACGTAACCTTTGAAGTATCATAAACAGTTTTTCGTTTGCCTAGGACCACTTTTCTGCTGAAAAAAGACGATTTTTGGGTTTTTTTCGTGTTTTACCCCCTGTTTTCTTTGATATAGAACCAAAATCAAAATTTTATTTTACCTATTTGTAACATATTTGGAAAGTTTCAATCAATAATAATTTTTAGATAGTGCAGAATCGCACTTCTAAGTTACCATGCTGTTTCAAGTCTCAAGCAAAATCCCTTACAAATTGGTATTTTGGCAAAAAACACCCCCACTTACCTAGCCTACCATTTTAGTTAGCCCCCTTAACAGCCTATTTACCGTCTCATTCCTGAAAATATAGCATCTTAGCAACCCAAAACCACCATCAAATATTTTTCACCTCTTGGGGGATGCAGACCCCCCAGATCGACCTGGTCTATTGGAAAATGATGCCATTTGCATGAAAAATGGCTGCTTACATATAAAATGACATCAATGGCGAAAAGGTCTTATTAACTAAATCCTTGCAGCCAGCTGTTATGCTCAGTAATATTTCAAAAACTAACAATTATTTTTTTCAGACGTGATATAGACTCATATAAACATTTCTTCTTACAATTCAACGTGGCGACTGGTCAATGTTATTTCGGACCAGAGCAATACGATTCACTAGACTCGTTTGTTCAATACATGGGAACACAACCAATTG
>NW_027103993.1:155057-158438 GCF_902728285.1 Clytia hemisphaerica
GACCCATCAAAATTTAAGTTTATCTTTCTTCTTTCTAATGAAATAGAAATGGTTCGCTTAAAAGTTTTAGATTTCGAGAAAATTAGTTTTAATGAGAGAAACTTTTTTGTGGCGCACCCGGTATTTAGAGCTTGAGAAGGTATTTTACAATTCTCAAACCATAAAGCCAAACCTGTTGTTGTGCGCAGATTTGTAATACTTTCTGCGCAAATTTGTAATACTTGAGCTGCGCAGAAATGTAATACTTCTCTGCGCAGATTTGTAATTTGGAATTTAGATTTTTACTTCGAGGGCATATGTTTCCCAAGAAGAAAAGTTTCGAAAAAAAGACTTAGAAAATAACCAGAAAATCACACAAAGATTGTATATCTTTAGTATGAACATTAACTTTTAATCTAATGAAAATTGGCTTTTGGCAGTTGGTTCTTTCAATACAAACATGGATTGGGAATAATTTTAAGCATTTTCATTTTTGTTATAAGCATCAACTTTATAAGAAACGAATCAATATCTTTCAATCTAATGGAAAT
The DNA here is from genome assembly GCF_902728285.1 of Clytia hemisphaerica. NCBI lineage: Eukaryota > Metazoa > Cnidaria > Hydrozoa > Leptothecata > Clytiidae > Clytia > Clytia hemisphaerica. The sequence goes on from NW_027103993.1 coordinate 155,588, forward strand.
TGGCTTTCGACAGTTGGTTCTTTCAATACAAACATGGGATTTTGAATACAATTTCAATATTTTCATTTTTCCTATAAGAATCAACTTTATTCTTCGCACCTTGTTTACCTTGAAATAAATAATTACCGACAAGAAATAATTTTTATTTTACGAGTTATTGGTTAGTTTCTTATAAAAGCAGTGCTTATAAAAAGTAAATTTGTTCATGTTATTCTTCGTACCTTGTTCACTTCGAAATAAACAATTACCGACAAGAAATAATTTTTATTTTACGAGTTATTGGTTAGTTTCTTATAAAAGCAGTGCTTATAAAAAGTAAATTTGTTCATGTTATTCTTCGTACCTTGTTCCCTTCGAAATAAACAATTACTGACAAGAAATAATTTTCATTTTACGAGTTATTAATTAGTTTCTTATGAAAGCATTTCTTATAAAAAATTATGCCTGCGCTATTCTCATAAACAATTTTTATATTACCAGATAAATTTCTTATCAAAGCACTGCTTACAGTATATGGCCCCCAAAACGGAGACGGCCCCCAAAACGGAGGTTTTCATTAAAATGAAGATTCTGACTTGTAGATTTATCAGAATTAAACGATTTTTGTTTATTTTGAAAGAATGATGGTTATACTAAAAAATGAGCATGATTTTGATGGTTTGAGACAGATTCAAAATAACATATTTGCGTCTAAAGGAAATATTTTAACACCAAAATTAGATAAAAAATTGCATATAACTCACTCTAGCTCCTTGGATATTGAAATAAGTTATAAAACGGGGTATAGGAAACTTTCTACACCTAATGCCGTTCAGAAAATGCAAATACATCTGTGAATTTAGAGGCTGGGTAAAAGATATAGCATCTTGAAGGTCCAACCAGTATTTTGGAGCCCTCTAGACAGCATTGACAAAACCGAAAATTCTAAATAGAGAAAAAGCAAAAAATCTTGGAATTCTATTCCTATCACCTTGAGTTTTAATAGTTTGTAACAAAAAATTAACATTATATATAAAATTTTTCGCTGAATCAGCAAAAACGGCAAATTCTGTCATTTTTTTGCAAAATATAGGAGAAAAATATCTTTAAAGCTTAATATTTCAGTTTTCAGATAAGCTTTTTTTCTAAAATTTTCACACTTATTCCATACATGACTGGAACTATTTTCAAAAGAGATTTGTTTTCAAAAACTTAATTAAGACGTTGTTAAATCAAAATTGTCATTTTGAAAATTTCTAATTTTTCAGTTTGGACTTTGCAATATCGAAAATCTTGAAATACTTCATAAAAATCATAAATATTACATCCATTGGGTCGTAAATTTAAGGGAAACACAAATATGTTCATAGTTTTTCCCCCTATTACCACTGGGCTTAATAATTTGATTTTAACTACACCTCCGATTTGGGGGCCCCAAACCTGCATTTTGACAACCAGGGGTGTACTGTAAAAATTTTATCAAATAAATTTATGCCCAAAACCTTCTAAATCATATTTCAAAACTATGGTCAAAATTTTGTATTCATATCTCTAAGATATCTCGAGAAATCACTAAAATTTCAAACCTCCGTTTTGGGGGCCATTAGAAAAATGCTACCTATCTTTAAGCGATTGAAAAATATTGTTGAAATTGAAAATTTTTAAAAAGAACTTCCAGGAAATAAAGTAGAGATGTTAAAGGTGTAAACAATTACTTAATCACCAGCATCATTTGGAGGATAGTTATCTTTATTATACGTCCCTCGAGGCTTTTGTAATTTTCTATGACGTCACATTTTATTGTCCTTCGGGAATCAAACTTTGATTTATAAACAGCATATTGAAACGTAGCTAATTTGATACTCGTCACTGTTATTTATGAAGACTTATGAGAGGAACATAGTGTTTTGATGTGGAAAATTTGACTTATGTTTAGAAAGAAGTTTTTATAAGCCGAAGGCTTTTTTACAGACTCAAATTCATGTTGAACACAAAATCCTTTACAATAAATAACAAGATTATCATATGGATTAAAGATTTGATTTATCTGGTTGATTTGAGTTGATTTATCTGGTTGACTTGTTTTTTTTATTTTGTGGTTTTTTTGAATTTATTTTTATGGTTGTGGAATTATCTATGGTTGTGGTGTAAACTAAAGACAAAGACAAAGATAAAGGAAAGGCAAAGACAAAGACAAAAGAATCACTACGACATTGCGCTAAATTCTGTTGTTTTTGATTGTCTGTACTCCGTCCGGGAAATCGAGTCTGGAATTCCGACCCCACGTGTTTGTATTCCAGAAATTCACATTTGAGGACACCCCACGTGTTTCTCGAAATCATACCCAGTTCCGTAATTGTTCCGGTATCTCGTCCACGTTTCCTAGTTTGCCCGCCTGTTTCCGTCCGTATCCTTACCATACCGGAAGACTCTTAACCAATTCTAACCATATCGAATTTTTCTACTGAAAATTGAGTTATTTGAGGATAACCTACGTTTGATCCTCAAATTCTGTAATTTGGAAAAATTGTTCGTTACCAATCGGAAAAACAGAAATTCAACGAAACCTACGTTTTTTTGTCGAATTGACGCCCCTTTCCGTGTTTAACCGGTAAAATTGTGAACCTTACCGTATTCTCGAGATTTCCGTATACCGCAATTTTCCGTCTGAAAATTTGAGTTTTCACCGTTTCCGCAAACTTACCTGACCGCATTCCGGAAATCCCGCTTGCTTTGCAGTTTCATCAAACTTCTAAAGTTTGAGTAACCACCCTTTTACCGTCAAGTTCTTACCGTATTTTAGGAATACCGCATTCTGCCTGTTCCCATTCCGAACGTTTGAATTCTCGTTATCTGTAACCTCCGTTTCATA